>NC_046661.1:77170215-77171690 GCF_010883055.1 Belonocnema kinseyi | reverse complement strand
CTCCTCCGCTGCTTTGTACAGAAATGCTCCTTTGCCCACTTCTTCGTGATTCCTGACCATTTTAAGAATAGGGTCTCTTCCATTTGCAACTCTATGTGCTGTTCCCAGAACAATCCTGTTGTGAAGACATTCAAGGCTCAATATTCAATATTCTATATATATATATAATATTTATATATCGGCAATTTCATTTCAATCGGGCCACCTAAATATCCTGCAAATGGGTTGTTTTTTTCACCAAATTTGTCACAAATGATCTTTAACATGTGTACTTTCATCTCAAATTTTTCAGAATTACTTTTTTTTAAATGGCATACCAAAATATCTCAAAAAACGTGTTTTTTACATGATCTCCGGCTATACCATTTTTGAGATGAAAAAAACAATGAGAAACCCGATATTATTATTTAATTTGATATTTTTGGTGTTGCTGCCAATAAATAAACTACGAAAAAGCTAAATTTTGAAATCGCGAATTCAAGATGGTGGCCGAAAAATAGATTTTTTAATTTGTGTGTAATGTTCTTTTTAATATCGTAATATCGTTTAAATTTTAGTTTTAAGAACCTATTTTCAATAATACTTATTATTATTTTAAAGATATCAATAGCGAGTCCAATACAACGGATAAAAAAATGATGCATAAGGCCAACGCCAACTCAGTCTTTTACCATAAACTCTTCTGTGACCATAAGATTTTTTAGCCACGAACTATATAAACCAGATATAGTTTTAAGGGTTTGAGGCATCGCTGATTTCAAATTTGCCATTATTTTAGCAAAAATAATTTGTTTAAATAATTTGTTTAAACAAATTATTGTGCTATTAACTAATTTTGCAAAACAAATACGAGAATCAGATTGAATGGGAAAATTTACATACGGAATAGTTCTTTTTTGTCTTCAATTACGCTTTTTAATGAACAATTTTGGTAAATAATGAATTTGGTAAATTTAATAAAACTGTTTATGCTCATAAGAAAGGCAAAAAAAAGTACAAATAACACATCAATTATTTAAGGGGGTTTTGAGTACGCTTAATCCAAACACGCGATTAGTTTGATAAAATTAGTTTGTTTAAACAATTTGTTCAAGCAAATTAATTTTGCAAAAGTAATGGCAAATTCGAAATCAGCGATGGCTCAAACCGTTAAAACTATATCTGGTTTATATAGTTCGTGGCTAAAAAATTATAGAACATTTTTTTATCCACCATATTGGAGTCGCTATTGATATTTTTTAAATAATAAGGATGATTGAAAATATGTTTTTAAAACGAGCATTAAAACGATATGACGATTTTAAAACGAACATTACATACAAATAAAAAAAATTATTTTTCGGCCACCATTTTGAAACCGCCATTTTGAAATTTAGCATTTGAGTAATTTATTTACTGCCAGCAGCACTAAAAAATAAAATTGAATAATAATCTCGGGTTTCTCATTGTTTTTTCACCTTAAAAATGGTATGAAT
>NC_046661.1:77167771-77170115 GCF_010883055.1 Belonocnema kinseyi | reverse complement strand
TTAATTTGCCCATACGCGTTAAATGGTAATGTCCGGAACATTACCATTTAGATATCAGCGAAAATTAACAAAAAATGTTTAAATAATATTATAGTATTATCTCTAATTCATACTTTATGGTAAAATTTCTAAACCAGTTGACTTGGTATTTTAGAATCTCATAAGATAATATCCACAAAATGTGTTCCGGTTGATTAAATAAAGCTAATCAAATAAATTAGGCGGAGTTATGACAATTTTATTGACGAACGTTGATTAAATAAAGATTTAAAAGTTTCTTGCAATTATTTAATAATATATTGGAAATATTAATGCACAAGTGTGCGCAGCTAATTCCGTTCTGCTATGAAGTTGGTTTGCTGCGATGATTTTTTTAATTTTTGTTTTTTAAAATTGGTTCGTTTTGTTATATGAAGGGGCACACTGCATACGGGCCTGGGTGCCAAAATCCGAATTTTACAGGATAAATAAAAGATTTTCTAACTTTCAAGAAAAAATCTTCAACAAAAAGATGAAAAAACCTTTCGAGGTACTGTTAGGTTTTATCGAACCATGGAACGAACATCCTGAAAGAAGCATCCTTCTCCGAGAAAATCTTTATTAAGGAACAGCGTGTCTCCATAAACTCTGATTTTTATACATGAAAAGTTGCGTAACTATTTTATTTTCCAATTAAAAAAAGTACTTTTAAGTTATTGCTTATCTCTATTTAATAGAAAAAAGAGCGTTTCGAGAAAGGTAACCATGTGCGAGAAGGCGCTGGGTAAAGATCGACAAGCACCAAAAAGCTTCTATTTTGACAAAAATAAAGTTTTTAACTGTTTCATTTTTTTATTGAAGGGAAATGCAAGACAGAATTTTCGAGCTATTGGTTAGCTCTATTGAATAGCAAAAAGAGCGCTTTGAAAAAGGTAACCATGTAACCATGTAACCATGTGGTCGAAGATGGGCGCGCACTAGGCAGCTTCAATTTTAACACATAAAAATGTAACTTTTGCAGCGACTATTTCTTTCCAAGAATTCATAATTTTTGATGGACACACTTCAAAAAACCAGAATCGACACTTGCGCTGAAAATCAATGACGACACGGTGACACCACATTATGAAGCATGGCACTTCGGCCAGAAAGCATCGTGGCACTTACGCCCGTATGCTCGGACTTTTTTTCCTAGACTAACTTTCGGGCCGAACTGAACCAAAATCTTTTACGAAAACACAAGTTAGAGGGAAACAAGTAGTTTAAGCCACTAAACCGATTTGAGAAAATTTGGCACTTATGCCCATATGCAGTATGGCCTTTCATTTAATCTTTAAAAGCAGACAAATGTGAAAGGAAAATAATAATGTCGAATTGATATCTTTGCAATCAATTTTAAATCCTTGAAATTGTATAATCAAATAACATTAATAGCTAGAAACTAATATTTTTTAAAGAAATATATTTGACGTTTTAATAATTATCAGAAATTCCTGAAACCCTCAAATATTCAAAATTTTCTGCATTTTTTTAGCGTTCGAAATTCCAAAAATTCTTAGAATTCTCTGAATTTTTTTAATGACCTAAATATTCTGAAATCTCTGAAAATCGCTAAACTCTTTAAATTCCCTGAATATTCTGAATTTTTTAATATTCTAAATTCTCTGAAATCGTTGACTTCTCTGAAATCCTTGAATATTCGGAATTTCAGATACTCTTGGAATTTTCTGCATCCACGGAATTTCTGAAATTCCTCAAATTCTTTAGATTCCTTAAATTGCTTGGATTCCTTTAATAATCTGCAATTTCTGACAGCCCTAACAGCCGCTGAAATTTGCTAAAGTCCTTGATTTCCCTGAATATTCTCAAATTCTTAAATGTTTGGAATTCTTTGATTTCTCAGAATTTCTGAAATTCTTTGAATTCTCTGAATTCCTCTAATAACTTGGCTTAAATTACTGATCCGCAATGTTTGAAATGCCTTGAATTCCTAAATATTAAAAATTCTTTGAATTCCTCGAATATTATGATTTTTCAAATTCTATAAATTTCTTGAATTCCCTAAATTCACTGAAATTCCTAAAATACGCTGAAATCTTTGAAATCCCTGAATATCTTTAATATTCGGAATTCTCTAAAGTCTGTGACTTCTTTGGCATTCTTGAATATTCTGAATTCCAAAAATTCTTGAAATTCTCTAAATCTCTAAAATTCCTGTATTATTATGAATTCCTGAAATTTCTTGAATTTTCCGAATTGCTTTAAGACGCTAGTAGACACATGGGAAAGAAATCGATTAAGATGGTTCGGACATGTTGAGAGAATGCCAAATGAACGACTAACGAAACAAGTGTATCAAGGTAAA
>NC_046661.1:77158026-77167671 GCF_010883055.1 Belonocnema kinseyi | reverse complement strand
CTATCCCATCCACACACTACTCCTTTCCCCTGCCGAGTGAGTCACGCCTACCCCGAAAGGGAAATGGCTTAATGGTGTAATAATAATAATAATAATAAATTAAATTGGTTGAATTCCCTTAACACTTGAAATTATCTGAATCCCTTGAATTTCCTTAATGCTCTGAAGTTCCTGAAATTCTCAGAGTTACCTGAATTCCTTGAAGGTTCGGGATTTCTTGAATTCTCGAAGTTCCTTAAATTCTCTAAATGCACCGAAAATCCTGTAATTTGTTAAAATTTGATAAAATCCTTGAATTCCCTGAATTTCCTAATTTTTTTTAATATTCATAATTCTCTGGATTTCTAAAATTACTTAAATTCCTTTCAAGCTATGAAATTTTTGAAACACTCTGAATTTCTTGAATTTCCTCATTGTTATGAAATCCTGAAATTCTCTGAACTCTGTGAATATTATAAATTTCTGAACTTCTCTAAATTTCTTAAATTCCAATAATGCACTAAAACCCCCGAAATCCTTTGAAATTAGCTGAAATATTTAAATTTCTTGAATATCCTGAATTCATTCAATATTGGAAATTTCCGCAATTCTCAGAAATTCTTGAATTATCTTAATTCCTGAAATTTCTGGAAAAATATGAATTTCTAAAATTCTTTAGAATTCTCCCAATTTCTTGAATTCCTGAAATACTCTAAATCCACTAAATTTCTTAAATAAACTCTTTCTATTTATCCTTATAACCTTTGAAGTCCTTAAATATTCCGAATTCTCCTTTATTCTTGAATCCCTTAAATTCTTCAGAATTCTTTGTATTATTTAAAGTCCTTGTATTTCAGAATGTTCCAGTAATTCAGGAAATACTTCTACGAATTCAGATCTTTCAGAAAATTCCTTTAAATCTTCTGAATTCTTTGAGTTCTCTGAATTCATAGAATTTCTTGAACTTCTTCAATTCTTTTAAATTATTTTGAATTACTTGCAATTATGTATATTATTTTGAAGTACTTGAAATTTACAAAGTTCTCAGAATTCAGAAAATTCTACGAGTCCAAGAAATTTAGGGGGAAAAAATCCCACTTCTTCAAATGAATATTTTTCGGCCTAAGCCATGCGTGCGAGTGCAATTCAGTAATTCCTACATTAATGTAATACATATATATTCTTACATGAACAACTATTATATTCGTTTGGCTTAAAATATAAATAACATTGTTATTGATATATATGAATTTTTAACAACTCAAATAATTGAAAATGATGATTAAACTACAGCAGAAAAATTTGATGAAAAATCCACCACCACCAGGAATTGAACTTGAGGTTAAACCTACAGTGATCACCGTCAAATCAGCGATTATACCAAAGAAATACCTTTTGTTCAAAAGGTCAGAAAGAATCCCGAGATTACGCCTGTTATTATTTTTATTTATTTTTTCTTAAACAATTTTATTCATTATTAAAGAAATGATTTTATAAGAAAAGACATATTTTCATGAGAAATATATTGTTTATAAGGCTTTTAGATTAGAATAATAAAACGTGAGCCACAAAAGATTAGTATACAATTACTAATTCGAGTAATCGAGATATTTCCTAATTCAAAAACAGAAGCCAATTGTCTGGTAACAAGGAAATTGTTTAGAGCTGTATATAATCATTTTAAAAATGTATACACATGTAAAACGTTAAAAATAGAAAAGTTTAATAAATCGACACGATTGTATAATATTATTAACTCTATTAAAGCAATAAGAAGGTCATATTGGGGAACTCTTAATTCGACATGGTCTGCTATAATAATAATGGATCAATATTGTTTCAATATGGATCAATACATTAATTAATTATGCACATTCATGATCATCATGCTCTACTTTTCAACAGAGTTCTGTTTTGGATTTTCAAACTATTTTTCTTTTGTGTACTTTCTGAAATTTTTATAGAAAATTGCAATTATTTATCGAACTTTTCAAAAATTATTTGCCTTGAATAAGAATCAGCCTGAATAAGCATGAAACTGAGTGCTGAAGAAGGTTATTTCAATTCTAAAATTTTTTTCTTATGCAAAAGATAATTTGAGGTATATCCCTGAATCAAAATTAGTCAAATTTAAATAATTACTTGTGAAATTTCACACATTTGACAAACGAAAAGTGAGCCGTCAATAACACAGCCACACAAAAAAAGTGTGCGGATCTGGTAACAAGACACACGTATTCCTATGGATTTTGGGGCGCTGAATTCAAATTCGGTATCAAAAATTACCCATCACGTCATGGTTAAGCCAAAACCTCAAAAAAAGACGAAAAATCCTGCACTGAGCCAAATAAATTTCAAAATAATGCCAGTGTTGCAAATTTTCACTTCAAAAACATGTCGACAACTGTGAAGGATCAACCCTTGTCTGATATCAACTTATTTAACATAACTTTACCCAACAGAACCTGCCCTCACCTAACCTGCATTAACAGAAATTTATTTATATATAGAAATATATTTTCCCAGAAGCAAATGTGTGCTACATCGAATGTGTCAACTCGAGCTTAACCTAGAAATAAATCTAACCTAGCCTAACCTAACCTAACCTATTCTCATGAAACACAATTAAACTGATTGTGTTGTTCCGTTGTGTTTGCGGTACCGTTTGAATCAGCTTGAGCTTAACCTGCAAAGAGGTCAAATCTATTCTAACCTAAAAAAACCTAACCTAACCTAACTTAACTTCACGTAACACAATTAAACTCATTGTGTTGTCCCGTTGTGTTTGCGGTACCGTTTCATTAAGCTTCGGCTTAACCTACATAGAGTTTTAACCTATCCTAACCTAACAACACCTGACCTAACCTAACCTAGCCGAATGCAATTCAACCACACGTGTATCTATGTAAGCGTACGGTTTTCAGTCTTAAATGTGTGCTATATTTAATAGGTCAACTTGATCTTAACCTACAAATGAATCTAACTTAACAGAACCTAACAAAATTTTGCTTAACGCATCACAACTTAACTTATGTGTTCCCGTTGTAACAAAATAAAATTCATTTCATTGTATTCCAGGTGGTTAAAAATTTAGACGCACATTACTCATTTGAAGAAACTTAGAACTACAAGTAGAATTGAGGTTAGGTTAGGTTAGGCTAGGTTAGATTTATTTCCAGGTTAGGCTCGAGTTTACCCATTCGATGTAGCACACATTTGCTACTGTAAAAATATGCTTTCAGAGCTTTACGTGTAGTTCAATAAATTTCTGTTGATTCAGGTTAGGTGAGGTCAGGTTCTGTTGGGTAAAGTTATGTTAAATAAGTTGATATCAGGCAAAGTTGTCGACATGTTTTTGAACTGAAAATTTGCATCACTGCATTATTTTGAAATTTATTTGCCTCAGTGCATGATTTTTCGTCATTTTTGAGGTTATGGCTCAACAATTACGTGATGGGTGATTTTTGATACAGAATTTGAATTCAGCGCTCCAAAATCCATAGGAATACGTGTGTCTTGTTACCAGATCCGCACACTTTTTTGTGTGGCTGTGTAATTAGTAGAAAATTAGTAATTCGATTAGTTAGAAAAGAAGGTCATATGGTGAAATTATAATCATTACGTAACCTGTCTCCAATTGAAAAACATTGCCTTCTGATTGTTTGAAGAAAGTTTAGAAAAGAAAGAGTTTTGTTCAAGCTTTTAATTACAATAGATTAATAGACTCAAAATTATTTATATATATTTTTACTACTGCTTTTTTAAGAGTACTGTTTCTGATTTTAAGATTTTTTTCGGTTGTACATTTTACTTATTTTCCATGCAAAATTGAAATTATTGAGCAAACTTTGTAAACATTATTTGCCTTGAATAAGAATCACCTTGAATGAATGTGAACTTGAGTGCCTAAAGAACGGTAAAATTCTACTATTCACCGGTGTGGTTTTATAGATTTAATTTTAAGGAAAAGTGGGCCACTAAAGACTAGTAAAAAAACTATTAATTTTATTAGTCAATATAACATATAATTCATAGGAAATCATAGTTAATTGGTTGATACAAATAAATAAATTTACTTAAGACTGTATGTAATGATTAAAAAGAGTTATTTTTAACTGTATTGACACGCATCGCTATCGCTTTATGTAGAAACGATTTCTAAATTTTCCTAAACAGGAAACGAAATTTCAGAAACGGTTTTTGCATAAAGCTTTAGTCACAGGTTTCAGAAAACTGTGTAACAATTTACGAATTTTCAGTTTCCGTAGTTAAAAATTTTGAGAGATCAAACCAATTTCTTGGTTTTATGATTTTAATATAAAATATATTATTTACGTTTGTTTTGAAGATATAAATAGTAAAAAAAATATGACTGAAGTTAATAGAAGCAACTTCTTATGTATATCTATGTTACAATACGAAGTATAATATGCTCCTTGTATCAAATATGTGATCAAAGACTATATTTTAAAATAAGAAGTTTCTTTACGCATTTGATTCATTGAGTATATTACATATACATACAAACTATATACATAAGTAAATATTTGCATACAAAATTCGCTCATATATAATTCTACAATAATTTATTTTGGTAAGCCAAATATACACTGCAAATTTATATTAAGACTAATAAAGCAAACAATATTCCCTATTGAACAAAAGCTATTCCTGATTTGAAATTTTACCCCTATTTAAGTCCTGCATATTTCCAAATAGAACCTACTTTAGTCCTAGCTGTTCCGCAATGTCCTCTTTCAAATCCTGTTGGATCTACTTTGGCCCTATTTAGAACCTTTTAAAATTCTCATACTCATGTTGTCAAGTCCTCTGTAAGACCCCGAAACTCTCTGTGAATTTTAGGAAGTTAAATAAGACCTCTTTAATTCCTGTGTGACCCTTGCAACCGTATTTTTGTTCTCTTTGGACCTATGCAATTATTCTGTATTTATATGTGACTTAATTTTAATTATTTAACTTGTTAATAAACAGTTAAAGCACTAATATATAATGAAGCAGAATAATTTTAATTTTTTCACGCTTATAACGTTAATAATATAACGTCTGAAAAATATTATTGATGAATATCATTTTCTCTTCTCATTGATAGAAATCAAGAATATTAATATTTTAAATCAAAGGAATATTAAAATTGTTAAGAGAGAAGAAATTTCTTCCTTCAGATCGAAAACATAAAAAATTTATTATGCAACGTCAATAATATCATATGCCATTAAACTGAGCATTAAAAATTTCATAATTTAGTTTTCCTCAAAAATTAAGAAAAATGACGCAGCATTAAATACTGGTGCAAAATGAATTCCTTGTTTGATTTATTTTTTTAGCGTTTTCAGTTTTTATCTGATAAAATGTATTCTTTTAATATAAATCATGAATCGAATACAGCAGCTATTCGATCTCGAGTATTTCCACTTTATTTGTATTTATATTTATACGGTGCTCATTACACGAGCACTTTACTTACAGTTAGCAAACGTTTTTGTTTCCTCATAGAGGAAGCATTAATGATTTTTTTTAATTGATAGAAAAAATAAAGTTTTTATTTTAATCAATTACGAATTTTAATAATATAAGAAATTTTTTTAATATAATAAAAAATCAGACAAATCAATTTTTGTGTTCAAAATGGTAAATTTTTGAGCTGGAAAAGGGAAGGGAGAAATTCTATTGCACTTTATCCCTTTCCCCGCTTAATTCTAAGTTAATTTAATTTAAGAACAAGTTTTCAATTAAAAAAAAACTAATACTAAAATTGAAACAAATTTAAAATTAACAGTATTACAATCCCTAGCAGTCTCTTTCAGAATTATTTTATTTCAAAATTTATAATCAAAACGACTTTTCTATTCATACAAAAAAATTTGATTTATGTTGATAAAAAAAGTTTTTCTGTTTAAAACAGATATTTCAAACTTTACGAATGAGCATGACTTCCTTACTCTTGAATCAACGCATCTTTTCTATTCTCGCATGAACTTCGAATTATGAGAATGAAAACATTTTAATTATAAAAATCGACTTTAAATATAATATAAACGACGATAATTTCCTTACTTAGTGACAAAAATGTATTAATATAGTAGGTCAATCGATTCGTCTCGAACCAAAGAATCTTTTCTATTCATGCAAAAACTTTGAATTATGTTTTTGAAAAAAGTTTTACTATAAAAAACCGATTTTCAAAATATAAATAAGTTAAAAAGAAAATCAATAAATATATTTTTTTAATCCTTTATTCAGTTTCAAGATATTAGTGGTTAAAAAAAGCCCTGAAAATTTTAACAATTTATCTGCAATCATTTTCAATTTATCTTGTTTACAAGAAAAGTGTTTCAGCTACACACACATCCACACAACAACACACATCCCGACAATTGCTTAGAACTTTGTATAGACATTGTATTAGAAGAAAGTTTGCTAAATTAATTAACAAAAAAATAATTTAAAAAATTTATGCAATATGCAATACTTGAACAAATAATTGAAATCCTATAAACAACTATATCTGCAAAATAAGACTTTTAATATTCGAACTGTTTATTATTTAGCTGTGTCTATTTGTCCCAAAAAAGGGCGTTGGAAAAAGGGATTGCCTAAATAGCTAGATAATTCCAGAAGACTAGACAATCTTATGAAAAATATTCGGCTACATATCCCAAATTTTGGGACGATGAGACAATCCTTTATTATTTCAAGAATTTGAAAAAAAAATAAAGACAAAAATCTATTGCCTATTTCTGTGCAATATCTTAGTTTATAATTAAGAACTTGATTTTTCTTCTGAAGTAATATATTTAAAGTAATATGTATAAGGAATTAAATATTTTTTAAATTAAAAATAAACAAAGGGGGTATGGAAGAGTCTGGTATGTTGGTGCATAGTAAGGCGAAACGTTAACATTTGATTTAAAACAGCCTAAAGCCGACAGTTCTTAATCGATTCTCATATTTTTATTTAAAATACTTAAATAAATCATTTTTATTGCACTTTCGTATTGAAAAATCATGCGAAAAAAATAGAAATTTTTACAGCTTTATTTTGTATACTTCCATAAACAATCGAAATAAACTCTGGATCAATCGAAATAGGTGTAGTAGTATCTAGTACACAAAATTTATACATGAAATATTTTAATTAATTTTTAAATATTTTTAACAAATTGTATAAACTGATACTCATCTTCGAACAATGAATATGTTGATACAGTTTGTTTGAAACAAAAACATATGTGTCGTAAAGATCGACTTTTTCCCAACATGACATGCACATAGTGCATTTATTTGTAACATTATTAAATATATTGAAAGTACCAAATTTTCTTATGGAAGATCACTGTTAAATAGATTTAAAGTCATGTTAATGAATGTAGAATGTATTTCTACGAATGATTGTTTAAATAGTGGATCTGTTTACAGAGTTACCTTCAAATATCTACCATAAAAATCACGATGTTTCTCATCTCTAAACTCCGAAACTTCTTAACCGACCATGCTGAAATTTTGTATATTGTGTGTAATTTGGTCAAACTTAAGGGACAGGATACCTTTGATCTTATTTAATTACCTCAATATGTCTTCATTGCTACACTTTAACAATATATCTTCCTCATTTCTTCCACAATATTTCTTCATTGCGACACTTTGACATGTTACGTTATCTATGTTGGGTAAGCAGCCACAAGATGGCGCCAAGTTTAGTATAATATAAATTCAACGTATTATAACTGAGCTACAGCAACGCGTCGCCGGGTCTGCTAGTTTGCTTATAAAAAGCAGCTAAAACATTTCATGAATTAACTTCTTGTATAAGGTTCTAGTACACTTGTGATGATTGATTCCGAGTTTATTTGGATGGTTTATGGTTAGATAAAAAAATTTATAAAAATAAACATTTTTAAATTTATTTCGAAACACTATAGTGCAACTAAAAAAATATTGAAAACTCGGCTCTTACAATTCTCTGTGGAATATATTTACGAATATGTAAAAAAAAAGATTAAAATCGATTAAGTCCGGTTTTGTGGATTTTTATATTTACTATTTACTTTAATTAGCTCTTGCTGGTTGATAAAATAGTGCTCAAATGTAATTTGAGTTTTAAAATACGTGTCATAAAGAGTAATGACCAAGAAACAGTTTTGGTGGAAACATATGGAAAAGCCTTTGCCAAAAACGAAGCAGTTAAATGCAAATGTTGAAATACAAAAAAAAAACATTATTTTTGAATAGGTGATTTTTTTGTTACATCAAACACTCCGAAATTATTTATTCTACAATCTTCATATTGTGAAACTAAACAGCATTTAAGTGATATAAATCTTCGCTGACAATGCGAGCTTTACCTTAAAAAAGGCAAACATCAAAATCACATTTCAATCATAATTTATAGGATATTTGATTGCGAGCAGGTTACCATAACCCTCACTCCTCTAGTTATTATACAAAATTTCAATGACAAATGTCTCACAAATACCCGGGTTTAAAATAAGTAAATTAAATATGACTCGAGGCACCAAATATTTTCGGCCCGGAACTGGTCGTTTCTCACAAGTGCTAAGAAACTTCTTAGTATAATAGGACCGTTTCAAGGTCTAAAGTAGGAATAACATTTTGACTTGGGAATGCCAGAAATAATTTCAGTAGATAACAGCCGGCTAAGCGATCTGCAAGCCAATGGACCAATGGACCAATAGACCCCTTCAGACATGTTTTTCAACAATTTGACCGCGTGAGGTGCATTTAGGGAAGTCCCCACCTGAAGGCAGATTTTATAAACGCTACTGCCAATTATAATGTGTTTTATTTGTGTATGATATTTGACAAAGAGCAAATTGCAGGAAATTGCGCGAATCATGTTGAAATGGTTGCAAACCCCAAATCTGTTATTTAGACTGGTCGAAAGCCAACTCTTATTAAATTTCATGAAAATCTACCAATAGAACAGAAGTTGCTCAAATATGTGTCATCTTTTTGAATTTTCGAACTTTGACATCTAGTTCATATTCTGCGATTCGAAAATTCTCTTCTTACTAAATCTCTTGGAAATTTGTCCTTCTTCCATTCTATTTATTTCTCAGAGTAAATAAAGTGTTGTTATCGGTTAGTATATATATAACAGTCATTTATTGCGTCCCTGGAAAAACAAAAATTAAAAAAATAATATTGTAGTTCTCAATAATTGTGTCTATTAAAAATACGAAGATTATTACTAAAATCATATTCGTTGCATTCGTGTGTGATCCACATTTCAAACGTAAGTGTAATATACTATAAAAATTATTATTAAAAAAAATATTACATTATTATGTCTCTAAAATTATTTTTTGTGCAGATTAATATAAATTAAGTTATTAATAATTTAGGCTTTTTTGAAAAACTATTCTTTTCTTAATAAAATCTCGGAAAATATCGAGTTTGGGGAAAAATGTTATTCACAAAAGTTGTAGAAGTCGTCAAAACACATATTTTTGCTAGCTATACTTTTTTCTAAAATTAATATTTTCCAATGTTCCGAAAAAAACCCATGCTTATCTTACTGATAAAAGTTTATTCTTCAAAACTTTTTTAGAAACTAATATCGCAAGTTTTGGAATTTATTTGTAACAAAAAACCTGAAAATACCTTTTTGTTATTTATCTCGAAATA
>NC_046661.1:77129170-77157926 GCF_010883055.1 Belonocnema kinseyi | reverse complement strand
TTTATTTCGACGAGATCTACAACTTTTGAAAGACATTTTTTGTACAAAATCAATATTTTTCGAGTTTAAAAAAAAACTAATTTTTAAAACTAGTCCAAATGATTAATAACGTAATTAAACTAATTAAAATAACTTTCTTAGGTTTGCAAATGTCGCAATGCTGATCATGGCCCATTTTGTTTATCACGATTCATTAAAAACATCACTACCGAGAAACTTTTAAATAAACCATTATTTTGACCTAATACTTTAAGTATGCAATGGTGCCAAAATGTACTAAATATTGACAATTTCATTCAAATTAGTTACCTTGAGCCAAAATGTTGAAAAAATATTTGAGGCTCACACAGCTTCGAGAGACACTGTGTGCAAATGTGAAGTAGTGATGTCTGACTTTCCTTATTTACCTGACTCAAGATCTCATACACTCGAACCTGGATTGTCAGACCTTGATATACCGCCACTCTTTAATTTCCGCTGGTAGCATTCGTGGGTAAGGGGGTCTAAGGGGCCAGTAGAGGCGCTATGAGCTTAGACGAGTTGTGCAGTTCCGCGTTTCAACAGAAAATAGTTCATACGGCCCAGTATGCTTACATTCAGAGACCCTTGATTTACTGCCGAAGCTATTATTGTATATCAAGTTCCAGTGTACCTTGGTCATTCGGATTGTTTATTTATCGCCTCTTTCTAAAATAGTAATTAAGCCGTCTTCTTAAGACATTTTAATTCTAAAATAAAATAAAAAACATAATGAATTTTTCAACTGAATATTCCAATTTTCTGTGAAATTTTAAAGGCTCAATTTGATACTAATTCAAACTGATACTTATTCGAAATAAGGTACATAAAGTTTGCTATAAATCATTGCCGTTTTCCTTATGAAATAAGGAAAATATATGAAAGAAGCAAGTTTTGAAAATTGTAATAGAAACTCGATTGAAAGCAGCGCATGAGGATCCTAAATATGCATAATGCAAAAACATTGGTTTATTTTCTATGATCGTAATAACTGTGTATTTTTCTAAACTTTCCACAAACAATAAGAAGGCAATTCAATTAATTCAATTCAATTAAAAAGTTTATTATTCAATCAAAGTCATATTCCACAGAATTAAAATATGTTTCTGACATGAGTAGAAGTAGCTGCAAATGCTGCAAAACCAAAACTTACTCAAAAATATTAATTCAGTTAACTTAATTTTTAGGAAAAAACTAAAGTTAAATTTTGTTGTATTTTAAATTTTTCTCTGTTAAAGTTTACATGATATTTGGCGAAAGTTTATATTAAAAGGGAATAAAAGCTGTCGTCTGATATGGCGTCCTTAGCAGTAATTGGAAAATGGCAAAGTATGAGTGTATTCGGCCTATAAATCAGAACATCAGATTTAAGCCGAATGTTTTAAATATGGTGTTCCGACTATTTTGTTTAAAATTCCCTTTTTCTTATGGTTGAAAATTTACATTTTCAACCAAAAAAGGGAATTTTCAACCAAATATTTAAATTTTCATTTGAAGTGAAGAATTTTTGATTAAAAAATGAATTTTCAATAATAAATGTATTTCTTTTGCGTGAGGAGAGGGGGTGATGGGAGATCGGAGAAGTCAAAGTCGACGTACCTGTTTGATAACTGTATTTATTCTTAGGAACTTCATAGAATGCTTACATTCAATGATAATTAACTGCACTTGATTCACTTATTATCACTTGGTTCACAAGAGCTACACTAAATTCATAAGGTATACAACCGATTGACACTTTTAAAGAGACGATTCACGTTCTCTCTAATCAAAGCGTGAAGACCAACTGGGAGAGCTGACGCGCGGGAACCGCACAGTGTAGCCAAAAGCACTTTTTGTAGACAAAAGTCTGTCTACAACGCAATTTTTAATGGATTTGGACGTTTTTTTAATGCCCGTAAGGCTTTCGAATATATCGAGTCAGTGCGAGAATTTCGATTGGGCTAAGCCAAAATTTTTCATTTAACAACAAAATAAACAATATTTTTACCCTAAATTTTCAGATGTGCCTCTTTTTTTAAGATCTGCGAAACGGTTAAAGAAGAGCCTCAGTCAGTGTAATTACTATCTAGCAATAGTTTTCAGTATATTAGGGTGAGAAAAAAATTGTTTATAGTGTTTTAAACAAAGTAATGAACAAAAGGCATTTTTTGTGACTCACAATTATTAGTTGTTACAAATTCACAGTTTTTATATAGAATATGAGAGGAATGTATGCCTAATTATGATTATTTTAAAATATCTGCTGCTTGGCAGCATTATTTGAACAATTTTTATAAACAAATACATAGTTTTCGTATGTCACAATGAATAGGCTCCATTTTTTTTTTGCAGAATCAACCAAAAATGTCTTGCCACTGACTACTTGTTTTCATTTTTTTTAACAACAACTGGTAATTATTTAAATAATATTTATAAATAAATTCAATTTTTTAACATGATTTCTCGAATAGGGCCAATTTTTTCTTGCGAAACCCACGAAAGATGTATCGTTAGTAACTCCTAGCTAATAAATAAAAAAAAGCTGATAAATAAAAAAATAATAAGAAATATTAATTTTTTAAACAATTTTTTATAATTGAATACACATTTTGACCATTTTTCCAAGAATTGGCTCCATTTTCCTTGCGAAATAAAGTAAAGATGTATTTTCAATGACTCTTTGCTATGATACTTTGTGAACGGATAAGGAAAGTTAATTATTTAAATAATTTTCATAAAAAAATGTACATGTTGGTCACTTTTGCAGGAATATGCTTATTTTTTCGTAGAGTAAGCTAGAAATGTCTTACCAATGACTTCTTGTTGCCTTAATTGTCCATTTAACAAGAGCTGTTCATTATTTAATGTATCAATTTAATGTTAAGTAGAATTATATGAAATTCAAGTCAACGATTGATGCTCAAATTACGCTTTGATTTGAAATGCACAATGATAGATGGCAAAATTTGCAATATTCTATGTGAACAAAAAGCATCAAATTGTTGCAACATTTGTCGAGTTGACCGGAAATATATAAATAATTTGATTCAATTCAAACAGCTCAAGTGCAACGAAAATTATTACAAATTCGGTCTTTCGACGTTACACTGTTGGTTACGATTCATGGAGTTTCTACTTCATATAGCTTATAATCTTGACTTTAAGAAAGGTGCAGCTAGAACGAAGGAAGAAAAAGAATTTAAAAAATTGAAAAAGAAACACATGCAAGATTTACTGAAATCTAAAATATCAATTTCAGTCGATGTTGTAAAATAAGGTTCAGGAACAACCAACACTGGTAATGTTGCTCGCTCTTTCTTAACCCATGCTCAGGGTATAGCGAAACACACTGGGTTAGATTAAAAATTGATCATCAAATTTTATACTATCTTGCAAGTGTTAATTTGTGGTAAGCTGATCGACTGTGATCATTTCAAAACACAACAAGAGGCTAAAAACAAGATTTTTCGCAACTCTAGGCGCGAAAATAGCAGAATATCGAATCGAGTACTGAGAAATAATGATATCATCCATTACCTCCTGATATCTTTAGATCCTACGATTAGCTCTTTAAGGGTCAAAAATAAGAGAAAAATAAGAGTCCTGTCGGATGATGCTAAAGAGTTATTGGTAAAAACTTATCTTTCATTAAATAACTTCCTTGAAAAAAAAATATATAGAATAAAATAAAAGTAAAAAAATGTAGAAGTAAATGAAAAAGCAAAAAAAAAACTTTATTCAACAACTGCTACCTTAACGATGTCATGAACATGACGATTGACGATCGTGATGGTGAAGAGGTTTAACAACTGTTCATTATGTACGCTAATAAAATATTAGGACCAAAAGCAGTTCAACTTTTCAGGAACACTCATGATATTTTGTGGAATAAATTATTTACATCATCGGTTGTCGTTAAGATACGATTCCCAATAAATAATAATTTGATAACACTATAACTAAAGACCCATCACACCTTTAATTAATACATGTAACGACCTTAGCCCTTTTTTAGCTCACTCCGCAAAAAAATTTATCATTGAAAAATGGTCAAACTGTGAATTTGTTTATAAATATTGTGTAAACCATCAATACTTTTTCCTAATTAGAAAAATGTCACAAGAAGGAATAATTGGTAACATATTTATTGTTGATCCCGCAAAGAAAATTAATACCTTTCATAGAAAGATGGTAAAACTGTGCTTTTCTGAATAAATATTGTTTAAATAATGAACAGTTCTTGTTGATTTAACAAACAAGGCAACAAGGAGTCATTGGTAAGATATTTCTAGCTTACTCCACGAAAAAATAAGCCTAATTCTGCAAACGTGACCAAAATGCCTTTTGTTCATTAATTTGTTTAAAACATTACAAACAATTTTTTTTCTCACTCTAATCTACTGAAAACTATTGCTAGATAGTAATTACACAGACTAAGACTCTTCTTTAATCAATTCGCAGATCTTAAAAAAAAGGTACATCTGAAAAGTTAGCGTGAAAATATTGTTTATTTTGTGGTTAAAAAAAAATTTTCGTTTAGCCCATTCCAAATTCTCGTACCGACTCGATATACCCGAAAGCCTTACGGTCATTAAAAAAAACATCCAAATCCATTGAAAATTGGATTGTAATCAGACTTTTGTCCACAAAAAGTGCTTTTAGCTACACTGTGAACCGGTGAGAGAACAATGGAAGACTATCGCGTGGCACCCTCTACTGGAGACAAGTTGAAATCAAACATACCACCCACCTCGTTCCTTGGACGACTATCTCTAGCCGCCCGCCATTGAAGTCGAATTCCTATGGTCCGGCTCGACTCACACAGCCTCAGGTGGTCGCTCCGGCAAAGCATCCGAAGGTAACGATGCCAACTTGTTGAATAGCTGCATATATTCGCCATTGGAGGTTCTGATGGTGGCAACTTGCAAAATATCATTCTTGCCTGGATGGGTCTGAAGAATGCGAGCCAGAGGCCATGGTCCATTGACTGACAGGAAACTGGGGTGGACGACTACAACCATATCTCCAACCTTGAGGTTCTTTCGAGGTCGAGTCCATTTCGGTCTCTGCTGAAGTGTATTTAGGTACTCGAGACTCCAACGGGTCCAAAATTGGTTGCGGAGAGCTTCCAAAAGGCCTTCAAACTGAGGAGCTCCCGGATGGATAAAGTGCCATGTTATCTCTTGTGTCACCAGCGATCCAGAAAGAATTGTCGAATTCAGCTGCGAAGATTCGAAATCCTCCCGTAACTCAAAATCAGCCTGATGGAAATAAGCGCCGTTGTTGCTCCACATCTCTGAGGGCTTGCCTCTGCGACTGAAAGATCTAGTTGAAGCATCCATCGAGCTGTCGGTTGTCATGTCGCCAACTAGTTCGAGATGCAGCATTTTTGGTAGCGAAGCATATCAAGACAACTATGTAGCCTTTGGTTACACGAATGCCCCTGCCGTTAGCGGATGGTACTTGGAATGGTCCCGCATAATTTAATCCGGGCTTTGAAAAGGGCCGACTAGGAGTGACACACGCTGCTGGGAGAGGAGCCATCACTTGGTTGGACGGCCGAGCTCGAGAGTGAATGCAAATAACACATTTTGCAAAGTCAGAGCGGAGTTTCCTTTTTCCTTCAAGGATCCAAGCACGATGTAGCGTGTAAGCGTATGCTGCTCGAAAACTCCCGTGTAGTGAACGTTAGTGTGCCCAACTGATAATGAAGCCTGCAAGCGAGCAGCGGCCATCGATCACTGGTGGGTGTCTCTCTGCATAAGATAATCTGGAATTCTGTAGGCGACCTCAAATTCTTATGATCCCCTCAGTGTCAATAAACGTGCTCAAACCTTTAAAGGGAGGCCGCGCAGGTGGAGAATTTGGGCTTCGTAATCGTTCGAACT
This sequence comes from Belonocnema kinseyi, assembly GCF_010883055.1. Lineage (NCBI taxonomy): Eukaryota > Metazoa > Arthropoda > Insecta > Hymenoptera > Cynipidae > Belonocnema > Belonocnema kinseyi. The sequence goes on along the minus strand of NC_046661.1, from coordinate 77,152,038 downwards.
CTTCTGGAATCCACAATAATTGACTTAGGCGAACGCAGACATGAAATGCAACATTCAATTCATTCACAGTAATAAACTTCTATTTGTGCTCCGGGTCCGCAAGCTGTCGGCGATGTTTGATCCAACGAAGCATGTATACGACGACTCGGAGGAGTCTTCCGAGATCCGAGTATCGGCTTGAGAGTTCAGTTTCGAATTCCTTAAGTGCGCAACAGCTCCTGAACATGTTTGATGTAATTATCTGTCTGAACGTTCCCGGCGGGTTCAGTAGATCGCAGCCAATACAGCACTATTTGAGAATCACTCCAGGCAACGTAATTCGCAGTGGGAATGTCCAAGCCAGACGCCAATGATCGAAGTAATTGAGCTGCTAGCAACGTGGCTGTAAGTTCTAAACGAGGAATTGTCATTCTTGGGACTTGCGTGGTAGGTGGAGGAAGACTGCAAATTGGTGAATTTTTGGTGTTGGCGGCAAAAAGCCGGTGCAGGCCTGACTCTTGATTGGGTTAATATGAGAGTAAACTGTGGCAGCCATGGCCCGGCGGCTTGCATCTAAAAATACATGCAACTGGAGCTGAGAAGTGGGGCTGCGTTTCGATCCATCGAGGAATAGATAGTTCACCGATGGCTTTAAGATTCGCTGTAAATTCGGTCCATCGGTTGATGCATGAGTGTGGAATTGTTTCATCCTACCAAAGACCAGCTCCCCACAAATCCTGGACAAGTAGTTTCGCCAGCAGAATGATGGGCGCGATCCCATCGCACGTATAAAACAATCTTGCTGTAGTTGCTAAAATATTGGGCTTTGTCGAATCATGTGAATTAATCTTGGGTGGAGCAGACGAAAGAAATCATTCTGCGGATCCCAGCAAACGCCAGGTTTGTTGATGTGACTCTCGCTGCAAAGTTGAAACCAGGTCGGGCGACCCATTTTCGGAGACGATAACCGCCAAGCTGCAGAAGATGAATAAGCTGGTCTTGTAGATTCTTGGCTTCACGAAGGTAATTTGTTCCCGTCAATATGTTGTCGACAAAGTAATCCTTCAAAAGTGCTCGGGCTGCCTCTGGGCAGGCTGAACCATGATCTCTGCACAATTGTTTCGAGGTTCTCCGAGCTAGATAGGGCAAGCATGACTCACCATAAGTCACAGTCAATTGTTGATAATGGACAACTGGGTCATTCTCACTGGCACTCCATACGATTCACTGCAAATCGACGTCCTGTTTATTTGCTAGAATCTGCTGATACATCATGCCGAAATCGGCACCGAAAGCGATTCTGTGGCATCTCCAGCGAATCAGCACGTGGCCTAAATTGGTTTGCAGCTGAGGCCCACTGTGAAGCGTGTCATTAAGACTGTAGCCAGTGTACGTAGGTCTGGATGCATTGAAGACCACTCTGATGATATCCTTGTTGCCAAATTCCATGATGTGGTATGTAGTAAGTAGGGCGAGCCTTAGCGCGTAGCTCGAGTGGAGGTATAGGTCTCATGTGACCAAGTTGATCATATTCCATCATGAAACAAATGCATGTCTTTGTCATTTTGACGCCTTGACTCAATCGGCGATGCAAAGAGCTCAGGGACGCCAACGCTTCATTTGAACTTTCGCCGTGCATTTCCAGACCTTTTTGTTTCACTGGTAGGCAAACTATATATCGTCCTCAGGAAGTTCGTTGGTGACAAGCGAAGATGACTTTGCACTCTTCGTCCAACGGGGACCAGCGTAAGACCCGAGGCACTTCCTCCACCTCCCAAAACCGTTGCATCAAGTAAATGAGCTTATCATGCCGTGTAGTCTCGGGACAAGTAAGCAGTGTCATATAAATGTTCTTAGTCGGAATAACTTTGTTTAACGGTGCTTTGCCTGTTATAATACAACCAAAAGCAGTCCTTTGAGCCATCATCTTGTTTTGCTGAAGCAGCTCGGGTCGTATGAACAAATGATTAACATCGGCTCCTAGGAGAAGATCCACAGCTCGAGGATGTCCATTGGATCACCCGCCACTGCACTGATAGTGAAAGCCGTTTTGTGTAAGGAGGCTCGAAGTTTGTGCGCAAGACTGGTTGAGGTTAATGTCAGTTCAGCACAGTGATCCAGCAATACTTGTACCATCACAGGTGGTCCATCATGCAACTTATTTTCATCATGGCTGTGGAGAGGAGAACTCATGATGAGCGAGATATATCCTGGGTAGCTGTGGATGTCTCAGGAGATATATTTCTGGTCCTAGAAATTTTCGCTGACGAATATTCATTTGATGGCCGACAACTTCCATCCTCCTTGCATATTAGTGTTAAAGGCAGTGGGAATCGCGACTAAATTTTTGATGGCCTGGTTAGCCGCTGTGATAGTGACCATTCAAGGCTCAAACCGGCGTCAGTGCTTGTAGATTAGAGTGCGTGCGTCGACATAAGCACTCTCGATGTATGCATAAAAGTTTTCAATATGGTAATCCTCATTTGGAGTTAGGTGGATGAGTCCCATGTGATTCCGCTGACACGCGGCCCAATAATTCTCTAATAGCTCACGACGAACATCCAGTGCCGTAACATATCACTCAGCGCCATTTGCGTAGTCAGCAAATTGTGATCCTCCCTGTAATGATTATATTACCATAATCAATAGATAAAAGGAAGAAGAAGAAAAGTATTTGCAGCGCATGCATGTGCGTGCGTGGAAGCATAAAGAAAAAAGAAAAGAGATGGAGATAGGAGATTGATTGACTATTCATTTGGCCGCCATGTTTTACCATCTTAAGACCTTTAAAGAAAGGCTAAATGGTAAGTGGGAGAGGGCTAGAATAATGCAGCAAGGTTTTCGACTGCATCTCCTCCCCTGCAAGTAATGAGAGATTGCTCGATCATGTATAAACCGATAACAAAGGAGAGTGAAAGAGTGAGTAAGATAAGGTGATGCGTAGGAGAATTCTGGACTATCCTTTCCACTGTACTCGTCCCTCGTTTGCTGTCCAGCTATGTGTGGGAGATTGCTCGACCAAATTTTAATAATTTTATCAATTTTATAGTTCTCGACTGCCTCCTGCATTGCACGTTCTCTTTCTTTGTTGTAAACTATATGTGGGAGATTGCTCGACCAAATTTTATTGTTAATTGCGCGTGTTAATTACCTAGCGATAATTGCCTTCATTGTATACCTGAAGACCCTTCATCTGTGCTTTTATTGTCGTCTGGCCTTTGTGTGCTCTCCGCGCCACGTTCACCTGCCTGTAGTAGCTGAATCCAGCTCGCTAGGACCAATGTTTCTTCTGCGTGAGGAGAAGGGGATGATAGGAGATCGGAAAAGTCAAAGTCGATGCACCTGTTTGATAACTGTATTTATTCTTAGGAACTTCATAGAATGCTTACACTCAATGGCACTTAATTAACTGCACTTGATTCACTTTTTATCACTTGGTTCAGACGAGATGCACTAAATTCATAAGGTATACAATCGATTCATACGTGTAAAGATACAATTCACGTTTGCTCTGATCGAAGCGTGAAGACTAACTGGGAGAGCTGACGCGTGGCAAGCGGTGAGAGAACACTAGAAGGCTATCGCGTGGCGTCCTCCACTGGAGACAAGTTGAAATCAAACAAAATGAAATAGGTGTTATTTTCACGGAAAAATATTTTAATTTTCAATCGAGAAAAGTTGTCTTAAACCAAAAAACTAAAAATGATAACAAATTGTTTAAATGCTTGATAAAACAAGACTCATTTTCAAGCAACAAAAAATGCATTTTAAAAAAAAAAGTTGAATTTACAACCTAAACATCTGTATTTTCTACCAAAATAATCGAATTTTCAACTTAAGAGGGACGAGAATCGAATATAGTTATCAACTACATTAAAAATTAATTTTTAACCAAAAGAATGAGTTTTTAAGCCAATGCTTAAATTTTCAATGAAAAAAATATTTTTCCAATTAATAAGATTAATCAATAGTCGAAAAGGATTGATCTTTAACAAAATATACGAATTTTCAAACAAGGTTTAAATTTATTAAAGGAATTTCCAAACAAATACATAAATTAAAAAAAAGGTTTTATCTAAAAAGTTGAATTAGTCACCAAGAAGATTTATAGTCTACAACCAAAGACAAAGTTTTCAACAAACTACCGAATTTTTTAACGAAATAGTTGAATTTTCAAATACAGAAGATAAATGTTCAATCAAACATGAAATAGTTCAATTTCGATTTTTTTTTTAAATCATAAAAAAAAAACATTTTTAACAAATAAATGTAACAAAGAAAATAAATTTACATCAAAATACTTACATTTTTAAGCAAAGAAATTATTTTTTAACTTAAATAGTGAAATGATAAATTTTCAACAAAATAGTTAAATTTTCAACCAGAAAAATTAATTTTTAACAAAAGAAAGAAAGGTTTTTCAACGAAAAAGTAATATTCTATAACCAAAGAAATGAATTTTCTACAAGAAAAGAACTATTTGCATTAATATAGATGAATTTTTAAGAAAATATAATAGTTGATTCTTCAAATAAAAAGATCCACTTTGAACCAAAACTGGAATACACCAAATCCTCGCTTTTAGTTTAGTGTCGGAGGTTGCCTTCAAATAATCTTGGACTGAATTTGGAGGGGGGGGGGGGTTGAAACGTAAACAGTGCGGGCCTCGTAAACCATTTCCAATTATAATTCATGCTATTGGGCTATATACTTGACTCAGTACTCGCGCACTGCAGCCCTTGCAGGACAACTATCATCTAGAACTTGGGTTCCAATAGAAACCTGTAAAGAGCTAAAAGGGTTTATTTAGAGATATTAGAAAAAACAGACATGTTAAAACTACTCAGGAAAAGAAAACTAATCAAATTCTTGCCATACGTGACATGCAAGGGAAATAACACGAAACATGCAACTATTATATAATTTACAGTTTCAGCACTGAAGATCATTGTAAAAAGAACAAGATGGCAGCATGTATATAAGCCCGGCATTTATTTCACTCGACGTACGTAGTTTTCGGAACATTTATCAAGAAACTGGCTCCACTGTTTATGGATAATGATCATCACTATCGCTACTCTCTGTATAACATCAGGAGCTTTCTTTCTTCCAATTGGTAAGTAGAATACATCAGATAATTCATAATTGAAATAAAGACGTTTAATAATTTTTCTTCTGGGTAGTATAGAAAAAGAAAACGCGCGCGACATAATCTTTTCTTTTGAGTAATTTTAGTATGAAATTTTATTACCGTTTTCACCATACCTTTATATTACAAGTGTAAGTGAAGATTACAATCGAGTATGTTAGTAGAACGGATAAGCTGGAAAATCCTTTGTGTTATTTAAGTCTGGGATGGCAATATAGATAGATTAACGTTTATTTTTCGGCCTGTTGGCCTTAAAAAATTGACTCGCCTCGCCTCGCATGCATTTCCAAATTCTGCTTACGCGGCTAATACCTAATACTTGTCTACTATTTACAATATTCACATTTTCCTTATATCTACTTCCTCTCCTATTTACAATCTATCCTTCTCCATTCCTCTTCTTCCTTCCTTCTGTTCTTCTCCATCTCACCCAACACCCTCTTCACTTATGCTACAGCCCTTTTGTCCATTCTTTTATGCATCACTACCTCCATGCTTATCTTACCCAACCCCCCTTCACCCAGGCCTTTTTATCCTCTCTTTCATTCAACAATACTTACATTCTTATCCCACTCTTTTTCAACTCTTCACACTACTCTACACAGTGCTCCATTTTTGCATCCCCCTTTCCGGCACAACGCACACATCCTCTTCTCTCTCTAGAAAGCCATAACCTATTGAAATTCTTCATGCATCCGCATCTTATCCTCGCTCTAAGCTTCTGCCTTCCTTTCTCTCATTTTTCACAAAAATATTGCACTATATTCCTTGACATAATACACGCATGTTTCTGTAGAACTTTGACTCTCTTATTCTCACCTCCTCTGCTGGCTTCTCACTTCTCATGCTGTTTTTTTTAATCATTTCATATACGTTCCTTTCTCTCTCGTACATCCTTCTCATTTTATCCATCTTTATTCGATTTGATTTCAAATACCTTTTCCTTGAAACCTCCATATTCCCCCTCCTACGTCTGTTATTCTTTTCACAGGAACACCCTCTTACAAAAATTTTTTCTGATATTTACTCGCTCTAATCCCCGTTATAATCCCTAAACTCGTTCTTGCCGTCTTCCTGTTGAGAATATAATTAGGTGTATTTCTTGACACTCATCACTAGCGACTAGAATAAATTTATTGTCCTTCAAAAATCATCTACGAACAATTTTTTCCAGCTCCACACATGCCTCATCAACACATTTGCCCTTTTTACTATCTTTTATACGACTCTTCACTTCACCATTCCTCCGAAACAAGAAGCACAGGTACACAAACTCTTTCACCTTCTGCACCGCCTTTACCTTCCACTTAAACTCAACTTTGTTGTCCCTTCGACCTCCTTTCCTGAACAACATAACCTTGGAATTTTGCGCACTCAGCTCTAAACTATTGTTATACAGATATTTTCTCAACCTTTTCATTATCTCCTTCAAGGCCTCCTCGCTTTTTGCTCGAAGTATTATGTCATCTGCATACGAGAGTGACCATATCCTAACCTCTCCTACCTTAACTCCTACCACTCTGGCCTGTAGCTTACTTTCCATATCAACGATTAAAATTGCAAAACGCGTTGGACTAAGTGGACATACTAGTCTCAACTCCATATCCATCCAAAAACCCTCCGAAATTCCCTCCCCTCTTATCATCCTATTATTCGTCTCTACGTATATCTCCCTCCCCTCTTGATCAGGCCACTCTCTACTTCCATCTCTTTTATCGCTTTCCACAACCCCCCCCCCCTCCCCTATCCGCCGATAGGAACGCGCCTTTGAGATAAAAAAAAACGCGTACACTTTCATTTCAACCATTCTTCGCTACTTCTCTATCCACCATGTGCTGCAAGACGTGAATATTGTCGATAGTGCTCATTCTCTCCCTAAAGCTCACCTGCGTCCCCGAAAAAATTCCAATTAGCGTAATCCCTCTATAATTTCCCTGTCCATCCAAATCCCCTTCTTTATATAGTGACACGATCATCCCTTCTCTCTACCCTCTTGGAAATCCCTTCCCCACCACACTTTCTTCATTATTCCCTTCAGCCTCTCCCTTACCTCTAGGGTGCTGAACACTCACGCTTTATTCTCTACGCTGCACAGCCTTGTTATCTTAGACCTTCTCAACTTCTGTATCTGCTTCTCTATCTCCTAGTCATCCAGCGTCTCTCCATCTAGCTCCATCGTGCTTCCGTTCCCTTCATGTCTTTTTCGTGAATCTGAGCCTTGAAATTATTCTTTAAAAAATTCCCTGCATTTATCACTTCCTATTTTCTCACTTATCCCCACTCTACGTTCCTAAGCCTATTTATTATTTTCCACACGTCCCCTTCTCTCTTAATACTCCGGAACTCCTCTCCCAGATTTTTCTTCTTTTCCTTGTCTGTCTTCTTAAACATCAACCTAAACTTCTTTTTCATTTCCACGTCTACCTTCCTTTTCATAGTTCCTTATTTCCACTTCATGTACTTTCTTTTCACCTTTCTTTTCATATTTTAACATTCCCTATCCCACTACGGATTCACCATTCCGTTTTTCTTCTTTCTAAATACCTTCTTTTGCATACACCATTTCACTTACTTTTTCAGATCTACCTCATCTCTTCCACCGATTTTCCTTCAAAGCCTTTTTTAGTTATTACTTTATTCTTCGATCTTCTTTCAAAATTTTCCTGCCTGTAGAGGCCCCCTTCCCTTCCCATTCTCACATTATAGTCCCCACCTAGTACTGCCCTCATTTGCACCCCCTCCCCCTTGCTCCTGTCATAAACCCCATCCTCCAGTCTATCCCTAACCCCTGTTATAATTTCCCCGCTAGCCCTTTCTTTCGTCTTTACTCTGACCGCCTCCTGCAGTTTCCACCTATACCCTCCTGGCCGCCTTGACTCTATTCTCTCCTATTCATTTCTCTCTACCCACGTCTCTGCCAGTCCCAGAATATCAAATTCCTGCACGAAGAGCAGTTTGGTAGAGCTGATAACCTAACACGTACAATTGTCGCATCAAACACACAGTGAAAAGCGCCACTTCTGTTTAGTATAACGGCTTCACTAATTTGGGAGAACCATTACCAGGCCGAACCATTGAATCAACAGTATAGTCGTGCTATTTTGCACACGCGGCACTTGTTTGTTACACATTTTGAAGCGACTGATCTCCGTAAGTTTAGGATAACCAGCGCCCAGAATCTGAAGCGGACGCCACACCAAACCGAAGTGCAGCGATGCACTGACCGCTAGAGCAACGGTTTCACCTAACTTTTCTTTTTGGTGGTATGCCTCCAGGAATCTTCTTTTTCTTTCTTCACCTCTTCTGCTTTCCAGTATAGCACCTGTACTACTCCCACGTCCCTACTTCCTACGAAATAAGTTCCCTGAGCCACTTACAGCACCTCTTCCTTATCATCCTACACGAATCCTTTTTTTTTATTTTGCATTACCCCTAACTTGTCCTTCCAGCTGCCCAATTCCACGAACACCACTTAATTTCCCTCTTTTCTCTCCAGCATAACTTCAGCTACATTTCCCTTCACCCCCTCCTCCTATGCTGTGTAGAAGCCCTTCAATGTCTTCTCTTTCTTTCCCGATCTTTAGCTTCAACCCTCTTACTTCATTATTATGTCTCCTTTTTGTTTTCTTTTTGTCACTATTCTCACCTCCATTGACCTAATTCTTTCTCTAACTACCACCCTCCTTGTCATTCCCACGCTCTCCCACTTTCTGTTCTATCAAGTGCTGCATTCTCTCCCAGTTCCCTTTCTGCTCGTCCTCCGTCCTGCCATCTACTTCCATATCATCACACATCTGATATTTACCGACTCTTTACAACGCTTTTCTACGGACTCTCTTGACTATCTCGCTTTTGCTTCTGCAACCATATATCTTCCCCCTCACTAGCGTTAGACTTTTTATCGCTCGCTTTCATTCTTGCTTCATGATCCCAGTGCAGCTTTCCCGCCTTCCAACTAACACCGCTCGACCCCGTACCAGTCTTGCTACTCGCAGTAGCATGCGAAAAGATCCCTCCCCGTCTACCTCACTACCACTACTCTCGCTGAACCCCTACAAACCTGTCACCCCCTACTCTTTCATCGGTAACGAGCACTACTCTTGAAGAAACCATTTTTCTTTCTTTAAAATCTCCTAACCAAAAGAGAAGCACCCTTGACGCGATCGACAACTCAAAACTCCTATTGAAAACTTCGCCTGAATTCTCTTCAACCTAAACTTACTTTCCCTATTTCACCAAACCCTACCTCACCTCCGTACTAAAATTTAGTTTTTTCACTCCCTAACTCACGCGACACACCGTTACTCAACTTTGGACTCCACCCTCCCACTCCCCTCACACCTTCCACACAAACTCTATAAGAAGCTCTCGCTCAGAAAAAATCAAAGGCGTATGAACCGTTTCCGGTCTATCTATTGAAATAGACGAATTTTCAAGTAGTTTAATTTTCGAATAAAAGAGATGAGTATTTATCAAAATATGCAATCGTTAAATTTTGTACTTTAAAAATAATTTGCAGCAAAACAAACAAATTTTTAACAAGTTAAATTCAATCAAAAAAGACGACTCCTGACCAAAATATTTGAATTATTATCCAGAAAGATCAATATTCAAAAATTAAATGAATTTAAAAAAATGAATTTTTCACTAGACTGTTTAGTTTTAGAGGCAAAAACACGAATCCTCTAAAAAATAGTTTAAATTTTTCAACCGAAAATATATAATTTTTAACTTTTTTCATAATGCAGTTTAGCTGGGGCTAAGAACAGTTTTCACATGACTTCTACTCATTTTAATTTCCTTTTTAGGTAATGTGGCCAATCGTTACGTTTCTGTTTTATTCGCAATACCAATCATTCACCGCCCACATTTCGATATACAGACGTTCTATTAATCTTATAATATTACTATAGTGTATCCTTACGAAATTCAATTAAAATTCTAAAGTTTTTAGTTGAATCTGTTGCAAATATTTAAAAAATATTTTTTTTAACAATGAGATACTCCTAATCTCAAAAGCTTTAAGCTAAAATTTCTTACTTATCCAGTATCATCAGATTTAATAAGTATTAAATTACAAATGCACTAACCTAGATTGACATATACGCTAAAAAATTGTTGCTTCTTCACAGGGACGTACGCAGAAAACCGATTTCGGCGCGAGGTGGCGAGTGATCTGTTCAACTTTTGCTTTTTAGTGATTCGCATACTTCGAAATGTCTTATGTCGGAAATGCTTTTGACCACGTACCATATAACTATACACTAAGAGAAATGCCTTCTTGTGACAAACGGATGTTTCTTGACGTAAACGGATTTTCTTTTAAATTTAAGCTTGAGAGTATTTTCATTTGTCTCAATAAGAATCCGTTTGCAGCAGAAAATTTCTTATGCTACTAACCTTTTCTAATCTTGCAGCCAAATAATTTTATTTGTGTATAAAATATATATTCTCTTCGTTCAAAACAAAACAGGCAAAAGGACCATGCTCTGGTTTTAAGGCAAGTTTTTCTTTGAGTGTGTATATTTTTTTTAATCGTCCACCCCCCCCCCCCCCCCCCCCCCCCAGAAATAAAGAGTTTCAACATAATTTATGCACTACCCTTACTCTGTCTATTAAATTATCATATGACCCCACCAATATGATAATTTGCTGTCTCCTTACACCTTATATATTTTTATTGTATTTTTACAGGAGTAAATTCACAACCGGATAATTATAATTCGCCATTAATACCGATACCGGTACGTACTGGTGAATATCCTCCGAATGTAATTGTGCGACCCATAGCAGGACTTGTAATTCCTGACGGTGATGAAATAAGGTACGGCGATAAGATACTTGCGAAACACCAATTGTTCGACGGGAAAAGAATTGTTATTCCGTTCATGTACACAGATCATGAAAGAAAAAAACATTTTTGTATAATGGCTCTACAGCCGCCACAAAGACATAATGGAGAGCAGCATTGGCACTACACGCCTGAGATCATTACCTCGGATTTGTGGGAACAATATTTGAGGACCTTTTCTCATGAGCACAACGTAGGTACATTTGTAAAAACTATAGTTCCATTTTTTAACGAATTCATAGTTTGCGTGTCCTTTTTTTGAATAAGATAATTTCATACAGTTATTTTCAATGTAAAATAACTGTCTCTGGGATCCAGTGATTGATAAGTTACTTTTTAAAATAAACTAAATCGGGACAGATAGTCCTGGCGCTCGAAAAAAGTAGCTCTATTTGTGTGGAAAATAAACCGCATTGAGTTCGCGTTTATCAAGGCTAATTCAAAATCTTTGGACCTGTTAAATATTAAATTTGATAATAATGTTAAAAATAGTAATATGTCGTAATTAAATATAACTTTGACATATATTTCAACGAAACTTTCACGCAATACAATATCTGTGTCGTGTAAATCATTAAAAAAGCTATTTTTCTCATTAACGAATGGAAGGCCTGAGGGTAGAAATTCAAATCGAGGTCGGATGAGCATAATTTGAAAGATTTTCGAATTTCATGTGACATGTGCTTGTATCGTGTCTACTTGTAACTCCGCCGCTGGCTAAATAGCTGTTTTTACGTGAAAAAAGTTAAACAAAAAAATCAAAAACCTAAAATCTCAGTCAATATGTACTCAATCTTATGAGTTTTGATACGCCAGATTTGAATTCGCGATCTAAATTGGCAAAAAAGGTCTAGGTTTGGCCCTAACCTCAAAAACACAACATAAAAAAAGTTGTCGGATCTGGGTATGAGATGCACGTAGCCCCTATGTATTTTGATGCGCTGAATTCAAATCCGCCCTCAGAATTTGTCTAGCTGATCTAGATTTAGCCCTGACCAGTGAGAGGCAAGGGGACTCTCTCTAATTTAGTATCCCAACGGAAACAGAACTTACTAAGTCCACTTCGTTGTTTCTGGGTAACGCTAAAAGTAAGATTAATAAAATTAACATGATTGTTAAAGATCTAAACAGCAGATGAAAATAAAACTTTTTTCATAAAAGCAAAATTCGCTATTTGTGTGATTTCAAACTGTTATTTGAGATAATAGCCGAATCTAGACGTGTAAGGGTCAAATTATACCTTCTGGGCCGATTTAGATTGTGAATTTGAATACATCGCAATAAAAGACATAAGAACATGTACGTTTTCACTTAGATTTAAGATGTAAGTTTTTAATTCAGGAGAAAAATCAGCTTTATTTGCGCGTTTCAGATGTTTTTTGAGGTTAGGGCCAAACTTAGACCTATTGGCCGACTTAAGTACGCGAATTTGAATTCAGAGAAACAACTATTTAGCCAGTTTTAAGGTGTTTTATTGAGGTTAGGGCTGAATCCAGACCCGCTGTACAAATTCTGAGAGCGGACTTGAATTCAGTATATCAAAATACATAGGAGTACATGTGTGGCTGTGTTATTAATTAATCAATTTTTTTCTTTATTTTATTTCTTCATTTTTGCCGTGGTTGCGCTTGGTAACACCTAAGTGCTTTTAAACAGACAAAATCATGGAAAGTGATGAAAATTCTGCTGGTTGTAGTGGACAAACATATAAAAAAATGCATAACAAGGAGTCACGCTACCATCAGGCTGCTAGGTGAGAGGCGTGCACTGTGACCGATACTGTTGAATCAGAGAAGGTAGCCGCAATTTTCCAAAATTTATATTTTCGAAATTGGGCTCCACTTACAAAAATGCCGTGACACATGTTAAATGAAATTCAATAATCTTTCGAATTATGCTCACGTGACCTCGATTTGAATTTCGACCCTCAGGGTTCCCCTTGCACGTTTTTTTAAACAAATAAACAGTTTTTTATACTTTCTTGCCAGTATTAGATAGAATTCCTAGAAACATTTTAAACTAATTTTGAACTGTTACATTAACTAAATAATTAATAGCAATAACAACACTGGATCGCTATTGAGGAGTCTAAACGAAGTTAAAAAATTATTATTACCAAAGGATTACGTTAGAAGAACCAGGTTTAAGTACTGAAAAATAGCCAAATCATGCATTTGTTAATTAGGGATCGTCCATAAATTACGTAACGCGTTTTTCTTTTGTTTGCATAAAGACGAGCATGAAATTGATGTGAAGTTGAGAAAGACACAACGATATAAACAAAAGAAAAAAGTGTTACGTAATATATGGACGATCCCTTAGCGTTTTCTACACAATTATTAAATGTTATCGATTTTGAGCAAGAGGTTATTGGTAATAATTGGCTTTTAATATCGCGCGTAGGAAACGGAACTTTATTTATAAATAGATGACAAGATGAAAAAGGACTTAAACAATTGTTTTTAATAATCAAACTTGTTTATTGGCATCAAAATATTCTTAAAAATTTAGAAGTTAGTTATTTATATAGTTTATTGCATCGTAAGAAAAAAGTTTATACCGAAAATAGTCAAATGGTGCATTCTTTAATAAATTTATTTTTTAAATCATCAATTTTTATTGAATGAATATAAACTTTGCAAACATCATTTTTTCTTAACGATTATTGTATTGCTATACAGAGCAGCCTAAAATGTTGTAATGATTTTGAATATTTATAAAGTGACTTTTGTCTGCAATCCAATTTGAAGTCACGTACAAGCATTATAAAAATAAGTAGAAGTACATTTCTTATTTATATAAATAAATAATATAAAAAATACAGAGTTCAAGAATTTTTTTAAATGTGTATATTGTATATTGGCAGTATATTTTCATTTCATATTAAACACTATTTCCATAAACAAATTTGCAGTTTATACCGAATAAAAGTTGTGTGTGCAAGATCATAACAAGATTCTAGTTTTTTCAATAAAAGTAAAAGACACTAGGTAGAAAACGAAGAAATGGTATGCATATGTAATAGCTTTTGTTAAAAAAATCTTTACAGTCGATTTATAATATAAGCCGGAATATTTTTTTTAGTATTCGGATGCGCCGCACAGTGGGATGAAATAAAAAAAACGAGGTTCAAAATAACTTGTAGAAGGCAATTTGTGACTGATTTTGAGTTTTTTGTTTGAAAAAATTAAGCAGAACTATTTGAAAGCGAAAAAAATTATAAAAGGCATGATCAGTTTTATCTTGAAAAAATGTTGTCAATACACATTTTCTATGACAGTGAAGACACAAATTACACAGGGCCACAAGATGAAATTGAGGTGGAGCATCTTTCGCCTAGTTGACCTTTATGTTTTTGGGGTCACTGATCAGGATTCCGGTGTCCATATGACCCCATCACGTCTATATCAAGGTCAAATGAAGGTCAAACATCCTAATTTGATTGATACATTTTTTTGACCCCGAATTCTGAAAAAGCGGAAAATTTTACTTCCGAATACGTCTTGACCTGTTGGTCAACCCGACCTCTGAAGGTCGCTTGGAGGTCATCTAGAGGTCAAATCCTTCTTTTAATCTCTCGGCTGATGTCTTAGGAACGGGTCTCGAACCAGTGGATCTTTACGTTTTTGAGATAGCTGATCGCGATTCCGGTGTCCATATGACCCCATCACGATATAATTTTTATATCACCTCTGATTCTGTTTGTGTGTGTCTATTCGTGTATGTGGGTACTATGTGTAGACTCGTGTATCTCGGCGTTTTTGTAGGTGATGTGTGTGTCTGTGTGTAAATTGCCTCCCCTAATTCATGATGACAGATTTCCTACAAACAACACAAAAGTTTTTTCATCGGTGATTACATGGGGTTGTTGATAAACTTGTAGCATTAGACTCTAAAAGGGTCCCTGTATCGTACGACTACTCTTTCTAATGCCTGCCATGACGGCTTGAACGCCTTTACCCAGGGACTTCGCCGGTGACCCGTTGCCCACGGTCACCACGTGGAGGTGCCCTAGGAGCAGGCACAAAAAATTTCGATTCACGATGTCCCATGGTCTGAAATTTAAAGTCGGGTGAATGTAAACATGCAAGTTTGAAATTAAACATTAACTCATTCAATTTCCCATTTTAGACTCTGAACTTATCATTTCACGAAATTACATCCACCGGGATCGTGATCAGCGACCTCAAAAACATGAAGGTCAATTAGGCTGAAAGATGCTCCACCTCAATTTCATTTTGTGGCCCTGTGTTATTTTACGAAAATCAAACCTACATAATTTTACAAGACAGGCATCTGAACGTTTGGTGCCGACTTTAGTTAAAAGAAACTAGTTATTTTTTCACTGCTGGGATCCCACCAATGGTCTCATTTTACATTGTTTCTAAGACTTTTTTTAAAAGTCTTATTTTAATACCTGGAATGGATCCTAAATATTAACTTTTTTACAGAGTAAATGGATATATGAAAGTGCTCGTCAAACGGTATTTAAGTACAACCGTGGTGTTCGAAAACAAGCGGTGGAAGAAGCTCGTCAGCGGGTAGAAGCTCGTCGGCAAGAACGGCAGGAAGCACTGACCCCACGGTTGAATCGACTGTCATTGAATCCTCATCCAAAATATGATTCTGAATCGGATTCTGATTCTAGCACTAGTTCTGGTTATAGATTTAGTTCTAGTGCCAGTTCTTCTAGTAGCGAGCCGGGAACACCAAGGCCTACTGATGGTAGAAGAAGAAGAGATCACCACCCATAATATTAAAATCTGTTATACAGTATTACAGTATCGTGCAGGTCCTAGATATCCGAGTAAAAATTCCTCAACTTGGTTTCGGCTTGAATTGCCCCCAATAAAAATGCTGAGGTAAAAAATTTCGACTTCAGCATGTCTCATATTTGAGACGGAGCCAGACCACTAGTGAGGAAAATTCCCCTAACAAGTAAGAAAAACTAGGTGGAAAAGTGGGAGAAATTGATGTCGTGACGTGTTATTGAATATGCCGTTACGTGGCGCCATATGCAACTCAGGTAGGCGTTTTGTAACAGAGTCAATGCATATCCACGACTCGTCTTCGTGTTGCTATGTCGTGCTGTGTTCCACTATTTTCAGACGAAAAAAGTCACCTTTTTCGCATAGTTTTTGTACAAAATAGTGTGTGATACTCGTGGAGAATATTTGATTGTGAACTCGCATTCTTGCCGTGCTCGTTTCGCTCGCGCGTGAAATGGATCCTTGTTCACAATTGACCATTTTCCTCATTCGTAGTACAATATATTATTTTTTAACAACCATAAGCGAATAAGTTATGTTTCCGCTTGCTTTTCGCATGTTCTTTGTCTCGCGTGATGCAAAATTTGAAAAGAATTCATTTTTAAGGACTTAGTTCCAAGATCCTAATTTAATAATACTTCTATTCTGAACTAAGTATAGAATTATTTAATTTGTAACGCTTCAAGTATACATTATTTTAGTTGTATCGCTTCCAATTGGAACTCGTACGTTTTTCTACATTTCTAGAATGATTAAACTTTAAGGGATTACAATTTCCAATTCTTCTATTTCAACTGACGAAAATTCTATCCAGAAGTACAAAATCACATGAAAAACTTGTGATTAAAAACATTCACTCACTTCTTGTAGCATATCTCAAAAACAAAGATAGAATAATTTTTAAAGACAAGAGTTGGAAACCTTATTAAATTACGTGTTCAATGATTACTATTTAAAGTATTCTTGATAAATGGAGCCTAAGTTAGTGAGTGAGAGAGAGCAGGTTAGTTTATGATTTTTTCCAATTTTTAAGATTCAATTTCAACTCCTGTCTAAATCTAGGAAAACAATGGTAACAATTTGAAAGCCTCGAAAAATTAGTTTTGAAATCTCCTCTTTAAATAAAAACAACAAATTGCAAAAATGTTCACTTTTTCTCGAGTTATCGTAAAAAATGTAAATGCATGCGAAAGGCGAAAATCGCACGGTCGGGCAGCTCCGTTCTTCATGCATTGAAAAAATAGAGAAGATCGAGAGCTGCTCAGCTGAATCTTTTTTGTCTTGAGCAAACCCCTACATCTTTTACGATAATTTGAGAACCATTGAACACGTTGACAGTTTCTTCAGCTCATTTTCAAGTGGAGAGTTTATATTTAATTTCCCAAAATATCTAAATCTTTACCATAAGAAAACGCGCTAATAGAGCAACAAAACCAATCTCCGAGGGAAAACTATTTGTCGAGGAAATATTTGTTTTTTTTCTGACTCAAAACTTAAATATGTTGCTTTGTTAGTCAAAGTCATTAAAAAGGTCTAAGTTTAGCTTGTAATGATAAATAGTAAGTCAGTGCCAAAATAGTGGAAATATTCAATTGTATCTTCAACTGCGAATAATAGGATCCACCTCGGTAATAGTTCCCGCTTATATCTACAGAATCAACCTAAACCATATGCTTGATAGTTTCTTTTAGACCTACTCCAAGTCTGATTACATAGCCAGATGTGTTAGAGGGTGCGTAGAGAGCTCTTTTTAAGAAATTCGATTGAACTTTCTCTATTTTATCTATAAGTCATTCATCTCCAGGCCTGCACTCCCTATAACAACATACTTCTAACAAGGCTTTTAAATAATTTTAGGATAGATTACAAAGAATTTAAATTTGGTCTATTTATGAGTGTAAGTGTGGGGTTTGTTCCTAACCTTGCAGTACTAATGGCTGCCTTAGAAGTTTTTTTGATTATGCTCATATGTATACATATGCCAATATGAGACAAATTCCTTCCTTCGCGACCTTGATGGGTTTGGTAATTCCCGAATAATTTTTCATTCCAATCTGAGCTTTCTCATAAAAGTCTATAAGGACGTGTGATTATTTGTGTAAAACTTTTTTTATTGTAGTTAACTAGTGCTACATGTCGGTAATTATTCGTGTCTTGGTCGTCGCCATTCTTGAAAAATGTTTCAAGATGATATTATCCCTGGAATGAAAAAGTGTCTCAACTGCTAATATTTTATTAAAAAGGAAGCACATTGATCCCGCTCAGCATTCAGGTAAATCTTTTAAGAGCGCATGATATTTCATATGGTCCCAAGGCTATGTTTGATTTGCATTTTTTGAAAGCTTTGGTGACTTTAACAATGGTGATAAGAGCTTCTAAGATTAAATCGGCATTCCGAATCGCTATCTAGGGAAAATTCAAGGGAAAGCATTTTCCTACGTAGAATGGTTCAAATACATTTGAATCACCTGTCTAAATTGATGCTATCTATAAGGTTCGTTTTACATAAAAAATTGATAACTAATTTCTAAAAAGTTTTTGAATACCTGACTAAAGCTCTCTAAAGAAGATTACATTTCTACCAAGAAGGACGAATTTTCAACCAAAAGGTTAAACTTTTAACTATAAAAAAAATGTTTAGACTAAAACAAATTTAAACAATGTGGAATAGTTCAATTTTATTTAGAAAAATTGTATTTTTAACTCAACATGAAACAAATATTTATCAAAATACTTCATTTATCAACCGTAGAGATGAATCTTCAACTAAAAGAATGAATTGTGAACAAAGTAGTTGAACTCTTTAAAAAAAGATTACTTTTTAACAATATAGTTGTGTTTCCAACAAAATAATTGTATTGTCAAGCAAATAATACAATTTTTAATTAAACAAAATGAATTCCGAATACAAAATGTAATAGTGACCTTTACAGTAAAAAAAAATTATTATCCAAACAGATAGTTGGATTTTCTTCCATTAAAGTTCTAAATATTATCTAAGTTCGTAACGTAATTTTTACTTGCACTTACGATCCTTAAAAATCCCGAAGTTAGCTCGCGAAGCTGATTCGAACAATACAAATTTTTTTCATCATTTTATTTACAAATTCATTTTTGTTGAAAATTAATTTTTTCAATTAAAAAAATAACTATTCCCTTTTTGGTTGGAATAGGGTTTTTCTTAGTTAAAAACTAGACTATTTACTTGCAAATTCAAGTATTTATCTGAAAAATTATATTTTTTTGTTGAATTGAAATATTGTTTCGTTTAAAATTAAAATCCTTTTCAGTTGAAGTATCAACTGATTCATTTTTGTTGAAAATCCATCTTTTAGACTAAAAATTAAACTTCTGGCTTGAAAGCTACGCAACTTTTTTTAAAGAATTTTTTGGTTTCTTTCGTTGAAAATTAAACTACTTTGTGAAAATATATTTTTGTGGTTGAAATTAAATTTTCTTAACCGAAAATGTATCTATTTTGTTCTTTATAATTCAAAGAAAAATTAATAACTGCTTTCTGAAGACTGATAACTTAATAATATGCTTATTTTACAGGGAAAACATTATTTGGTTGACGTAACTAAATTTTTTGGTTCTTTGAACCAATATTTTTAGTACATGAAATATTTGATCAATTCAACGAAAAAAGATTAAACTAACTAAAATTTAAATAAATTAATCCAAAAAAATTTTCATTTTTATTCACAACAGGAAAGTTTGTTGATTTAAGTAAACATCTTTTCGAATAAAGTTTTACCATTTTCCTGTAAAAATAAGGTTATGGAAAAAAAGTTAAATTCTGAAATTATCTCAGCAAGTAATTTTTTTACTCTATTTTCTTAATTTAATGTATAGAAATTTCTAGTGTTAGACTTTCTTAAATGCCCAGAATTATTTTTATCGTAAATAATTTGGCAGTCCAGACAGGCCCGAAATTTAAAGCAAGCTTTTATCTTTTTATTATATTCTTTTTTTATGCAAAAAAAATCTTTGAGACAAGTTTTCAGTTGTAGTACCAATATTTCACAAGATGTGTGACGGATAAATAATATTTTTTTCTAAAGTTAGAAGTTTAACAGTTTGGGGTCAAAGAATTTTTTTTCTAAGATTTTTCAGTCAGTGTAGAAACAGACTGAAATAGTGCTTAAACTATACGCCGCAATTTAAAAAATAGACAAAATATCGTATTTCTGAGCCTTTTTTGCATAATTACCTATTACCAGGCTAAAAAAATCACTGCTTAGTCGTAACTATGATTTCAATTTTCCGAAAAAAATGGTTTCTCCTGTTAATACTGAAGGAATTCATTTAAATATTCCACTCAGCTATCAATTACAAGTCTTAAGGGCATGTGACACACTTAGATCCCTATGTTACCGAACACACTTTTTCGCTTCATTGAATATTTTTTTATGAACTTGACAACTTTTTATGTAAATAAAATATCGGACTGAAACTTTGACAAACGTATCAGAAGGCCAGAAAGTACGTTTATGTACTTGATTTGAGTAGGAATTTCGATCAAAATCATTTGCATAGAAATTAACTGTAACCATTTTTTGACATAACCTTGAAAATTTTTTAACCTAAGAACTTTTCTTATATTTAAAATATCTGCGAGATGTAAAAAAGCACATGAACGTAATTTACTGTCAACTCTTGCATTTCTCGAAGTTTAAGGCCCATATTTTACATGTAAAAAAGTTCTTATGTTCAAAAAATTTCAAGGTACGAAGAAAATTGGACTAAGTTTTGATATTCTTGAAAATAATTTTTAGCGAACGTTCTATTCAAATGAAGTACACAAACGTAGTTTATGGTCTCCTGATACATTTTCTAGAGTTTGATTCCGATATTTTATTAACAAAAAAGTTCTTAAGTTCAAAGAAAATTTAGTAAACTGAAAAAATGAGGTCGGTAATATAGGTATTTCAGTGTGTCACGTGCCCTTAATGACAAACAAACTGATTCTTGTTCTCCACCCTAATTACTATTTCAACTCTTTATTATATTAATTAAAATTACTACTCTAACATAATTTTTCGCGTAATAAAGCTACTCCATATAATTAGGCAGCAAAAATTTCTCAGGACTATTCAATTTAATACTCTACTACCTCTCATTTTTCTATTCACAATTGTCATTTCTCAATTTTCAATTCACAACCCACGTTTCATCCATCACTCACGACTACTCTCCAATTTTTTCATTAATCAGGTCACTTTTGACATACACTGCCTTGCAACAATTATCCTAGAGCTAAAAGAATTTTTCTTCAAAATGTTAATTGTTTTTGAAATTCTGTATAAAAAAGCCCAGGGTGAAACCAATTTGTCTAGTTTTTAAGTAGATATTGCAAAAATAGTGTAAATTTCAATGTTTTCTTAAATTTTTAATAACTACCGAAATAATCAACAGTTTTTTATGTTCTTGGGCTCATTTTTAAGCTATTTTTTTATTTGAAAATATCTTATCTGTAGGCCAATTAGAGTAAAAGTTAAATAAATGTATATTTTGAGGAACTTCATGATTATATGTTTCATATATTTTACAAAAATATGTTTGTTACCAAAAATAATATTGCAACTTCTTCAACTTTTTTGTTACAGTTTCAAGTTCTTGCAATTCAAAAAGAAAATATTTATTATTTATACTCAGAAACCGTTGTGATACGGTGAAAAAAAAGCTTTAAAATGAGCTCAAGAACATTGAGAAATGTTGACTAGTTCGGAATTTATTGAAAATTTAAGAAAACATTAATATTTACATTATTTTGCAATATCTACTTGAAAAGTAGATAAATTGGCTTAATCCTGGGCTTATTTTATACAGAATTTCGAAAACAATCAACTTTTTAAACAGAAATTTTTTTAGCTCTGGTATAATTAAAATTAAGAGAATTTATTCAGCAATAGAAAGAGAGTTGGCCTAAAACTTTGCACGACAGTGTACATATCTCGTGGACAAGAAGTATTTTAAAAAACCTGAAAACTGCATGTATATGTTTTTGCATTTCTGCGTCGATTACATTTTTAATGTAAAAAAATATGGTGAGGAACTTACATCGTTTATTTACTGAAAAATATCAAAAGAATGCGTTTCGATTACACAAGTCAAATTTGAGAAGCTCCTTTATTGTCAAATTTGCCTTGCAAATTTCAAAAAAAAATATCATTTATTTTTCAAAGCCTTATGAAATAAAAATAAAATAAATAAACAAAAATAAGCAATACAATATTTTCATAGGCGTAACTTTAAAGTAATTTACACCGAAAAAAATTATTTTGGATACTAGTGCACCTACGACAACGAGACAAAGATGTTCATGTTTAAAAAGGGCAACTTTTAATATTATATAAACATTGTAATACAAAAATGTTTATGAGAAATAATAAATATTTTTAAAACTAGAGTTGGTATACTAAAACACAAAGGCTCCCTTCTATAAGTGATAGAGATGCCTTTTCTGTTTGCCACTCAGCAATACCCCGATTTACTAACAGTGTCGAAAGTTGCCTGTAAATAGCCTTGTTACTATATCGGGGGAACCGAAATGTAAACCGCCAGCGCTACTTGAACTGATTCCAATTGGAATGCATAATATTGCGCAGAATACTCGACTGAGTATTCACGCATTGCGACTCTTCCGAGTCAAGAGTCTCTCGCCCTGCCTCTTGAGAAACTGCGTGAGTCAGCAATTCATGGAATTATGAAACTGAGAGTTACAAAAACGGGGTTCTGGTGTAGGTACTTTTTGTCGGAAAGGTTACCTGTTCTTGATAGGATCGTTTTACGTTGTTTCTAAAACAGAGGTATTAACTAAGGACCCAGAAGCAGAGTGCTACTGTTCTTCATAGTCCACTCGGTTCTTTAAATGTACCGCTATACCTGCATAAAGGAAATTAAAATGTTTTGAAAATTTTGATCGCTGTCGTAGGTGCAGTAGTATTCAAGCTATTGTTTTCCTTCTAAACTATTTTTCAGTGACGTTGATACAATTTTTTTTTTTTTAATTATAAGTTCTTGAGGCTGGAGGAAGAAGGGACAATTTTTGTCGATACTTTTAAGAATTTTATTTTAGATTTGAAATCAACGACTTGAAAAATTTCCAGGTAGCAAT
>NC_046661.1:77119286-77129070 GCF_010883055.1 Belonocnema kinseyi | reverse complement strand
GAAGTTGCGTGCAAAAGTTTCTGGCAAAAAAAAATCAGTCAATATTCAAAGTTGTATATCTCCGTAAAAACTGCACATTTCTTACAAAATTCAACGCGGTTTTAGTGTTAAGCATTAAAAAACAAAATATTTTTTATAAATTTTTTTTCCCGCGAAAAACCGTCTGTAATTTTGAACCATTAAGTGAATTTGAAAAAATAACAGATAAAAAAGATTTTTCGTTAAAAACATCGCTTTCCTTCAAGTTTGATTATTGCCGAATCTATGCGCTGTAGAAAAGAACTCTATTTAAATATTCATGTAAATGTGCATACAAAATTTGCTATTTCATACTTAATGTTGTTTCGTTATCAAAGATTGAAAAATGAGGAAATTAAATTTTTGAGACCACTATGCTGAATATTCTCTTTTCGGCCGATTTTATTCGAAGATGTCTCAAATTGGCATTTGGCATGTCGATGCAGATTAAAAAATAAAATTTGTTACGTCAAAGTGGGGTGTTTTTGTGATCAGTGTTTAAAAATGTAAAGAATGAGGAGATTTTGTTTCTTAGACCACTACGCTGATGACTTTAGTATGAGTCCGATACGGTTCAGGGATTGTTCGAAATTTTACGTCTTGAAATGTTTTTCTTCTGGTCCAATTTTCTTCAGGGATGAGATTCCAAAATTTCTGCTCCAGATTTACCCTCTAATCTTCTCTTAAATTTTACTTTTGGAAATTTGTAGTACAGGCAGACTCATTGTTTTTAAAATTGGTTTACGCTAGGCGTATACTATCATCCTCTATATTTCCTAATATACTCCCTACTTCCTTAACATCCTCAGAAGGTTACATAATTGCCATGAAAGTACAACGTCTTTCCGACTAACTTTGCGGTAAATGTGTTAAAGTGTCATCGCAAAAATGAATAATACCATTAATTTAGAAATATATGTGATTATAATTTCATAAGACGAGTTGACAGCATAGAGGCTGAACAGACCCACTCAATCCGGAAGTGGAGGATAATTTCCCTCGCACTTAGAAGTCAATTAGACTGAAGAATTCAAGCTTACACAAATCTTTTGTCACAGTAATATACTTATTTGGGAAACTCTACCTCATATAGGACCAAATGTGCGAGCATTAAGCATGTAACATTATGCATGATGCTTGTATAATTTTTTGTATACATACATGTATACATACAGACACATATAACAGTTTTTGCGAATGCAAACGAAACGCACATTCAACCATAATACGAGCCGCGGTGCAGGGAAAGTGTCGGGTTATTATACCTTGGAGTATATAAAGCTGCGGCTAGAAAAGACAGCGGTTCAGTCAGTGGTTTTATGCCACGCTAAAACACGCGCGAGCTGTAGAATGTACTTTAAGGTAAGTCGTGATATGTGCTCTCCATGAGAAATCAAGATTTACTTCCGCATCGCCCACCAGTGTCGAAAAATACACTTCAAACTTTCGGTTTATTGCAGATCACTCCTTTTCACTTTTTATGGATCAATTTTATCATTTGGGTTTTTTTATATTGCGTGGGTTAAGAAGTATGGGAACGTGTTGACTTTTCGGTATGCTGATTTTTTTGGTGATTAACTAGGGTTGTGTGTGGTGCCCTTAGTCAAGTGTGAATCTGCAATTTTTGGTCACAAAAGATTATTGTATTTGTTTGAACAAAATTACAACATTGTCAACAATTGATGAGTCGGTGCTTTTTATAATTTCTTGGCTGATACTATTATTAAGTGAATTCAATCTTCAGTGTTTTCACTTTACTTGTATTTACAATTTTTTAGTTCTCATTTGATGAGCAATTTTTTCCCTCATTACGATTAATTAGCAAATTATTTACTTTCTCATCGGTGAAGTCGAAATAACAAAACACAAATAGATTAATCCAACTGTTTTAAATCAAGCAGGCTTCTCTATTCTTGTATGAACTTTATATTAATGAAAAAACTTTTTCTGTAATCAACATATTTTTCAAATTATATAAATTACCATAACTGCCTTACTCTTTGACGAAATGTATTAATATTATAGACCAATTAATTTATTTCAAGTCAAGCAATTTTTTATTTTGTTACATTAACTTTGAATTATGTTCATGCAGAAAATTTTACTGTTACAAAATAATTTTTTAAATATTATAAAGTGCTCAAATATTTTATTAATATCTCTTCCATATTTGTACTGGTAGCATAATAATAAAACTTACCTAATCAAAGAGGACGGTTTCGTGCATAAATAGTTCAATTTAGAATTTTTAAAGTTCCATTTTGGCGTGATAAAAAATCAAAATATGAGATGGCGCGAAGTATCATCCACCAGGCATATGCTAATGCAATTATTTTCTAAACTAAATGCCTTGTAAATTAATATCGATGGAGGGTCTACATTTTTTTTACAAAAAACGTATTTAATATTTCTTTATAATATACTTAAAATGATTCATTAAATTATTCAAATTAACTAAATATATTTCGAGTTTTAAAAACTTCTATATGATGTTAAATAGTTACTTTTAGTAGATTACAAAATGCTCGCAGAGAAAAATGTTCGCTTAATTCGGAGAAAACATGTGCTTAAATAGACTACCTTTAATTCAAATAAAACTTCAAGTTATTTTATAGTATTTATTCGAATTTATTACATTTTTGTCAAGTTGTTCTTCTACCAACTGGTATGACAATTTTGTTTCAAAAATGTTAGTTAAAAAAGGTTGCAAAACATGTTCTTTCAAATAGAAGTGGCTGTTATGTATTCTGAACCATTTTTTAATTCGCTTTCTTTTAGGAATCCTTCTATATTCCTTATTTGTGAATAAGTTTAGCTTATTGAAGAATATTATGATTTCAAATATAATTTCTTCAATAATCGGCTCCTTTTTTTACTTCACATTGAAGTATAATAGTTTATTTTTAGTCAAGAAAATACTAAAATATCCCGATTGTTTCATTTTTTGTTTTAAATTCTTCAGTGAGATCCACTGACATATGTAATGAATTTTTGTCCATCATATTTTACAAAATTTGATTTTTCAAATTTTGTGCATTATTATGGAAAATTGTATTATGAGCGTGGAACAAAATCAGATAATAAATAATGTAATCAAAATTATTAATTCAAACCAATTTTAGATAAATTGCCATGATTAATACTTAGGCTATTCAATTCAAACTTTTGATGTCTCATTTATAAAAAAATATATTTTAATTTATGTGCAATAATAATAATAAACATAATTATAAAATATATTTCAGTCCTTTCATAAAATCTAATGAGTTATTATTATTATAAAGGATTTATTAGGCGATTCATACAGTTGAACTATTTTATATTATCAGCGGAAAGTTTATCTTTAATGACACATAATATAATATCCCAATTTAAAGGATAGTATACACAATTTTTTAAAACTATATTTAACAAATAAATATCTTGTAATTAAGCCCATAATTATAAATAATTAATGGAATTTGAATTTGTTAAGGGCGTGCTTTCCTTAGTTTACAATATTGAAATTGATAAAAATAGGAAAGTAAATTATTTTTGGTCCCAAATTATATCAATGTTTATTTTTTCTAACTGAAAGTAAATAATATTACCCTTTATAAGTTGGCTAATAAAAATGAAATTATGTCAATGTCCATATTTGAAAAAAGGAGAATATTATAGCTGAAATTCCAAGTAATATATTTTCAAGAATCAAAGTGAAAGAATCGAATGTATTGGAAATCAAATTAGAATTTTTGATTCAAACACATTTTTATCTCTTATTCTTTCACTTGTTTTATTCCATTTGTCAATTTTCATATAGGTTTCATTTAAATAACAATCGAAGTTACATTCTTAAATAAGTATTTGCAACTCATGATTGACTTTCACCTTGAGAAAGTTGATTCATATTGCTAATTATGTGAATTAAATTGATTCTGACTCGCGGTGAAAATAATTGTGATGTAAACAAAAAAGGGGTACGTATAATCATATAATCAAACCTAACAAAGATTCAATTTTTATAATATGAGTATTAATATGAATGTCGAATAAACTAAAATTATTTATTTTTTACACTATTTCTTCCAAACCAATAATTATAGGAAAATGTCAGTAAATAGAACTAAAAATGGCAGACGTTTTTTGGATTGAAATTTGGCATTATGACAATGTGAAGCATTTTTTATCATTTCACATATTGCGTAAATACGACCATAAAATGTGTAAGTAACTTTGTTAAAAATACCTCATTCTGAGCAGAAAAAATATTTAATGAATTAATTATAAGATCTAATTAATAAACTTTCACTCCGAGAAAGTAATTTATACATTTTTCGATTAGTTTCCTTCTTGTTAATTGACTTAATTAGTTTGTCGGATTATATATCGCCTGAATTTAACATTGTATAAACAAAACATCATTTAAAATAACACTGTAGACGAACTTATGTGTCTTACTAGTCGGAACATATAACAGAAAAGTATTGAAAAGCAGTACCCCACTTCTTACGAAACTCTTGATTTTTTCGCGAATTTAGATTCAGAATTTTATTCGCGCACTTAAAGTCATTCAAATCGAACCACAGAACTTGTAATTGCCGGTCGAGTACTTTTACCACTGAGCTACTGGAAAGATCGAGATTTACTCTTTCTTGATGTTCTCGTTTTTTATATACAGTTTTATAAATTATTGTTCTAAAACCTTAAGAGACCGTTGTTTTTCAAATTTGTGATGGTGATTCTTTTTCGCTCCGCTAGGAATCGAACCACAGGTCTTCGGATTTCTGATAGGGTACTCTTATCGCTAAGCTACTGGCGACCGTGCAGCCACATAAGTTCTTCTACACCAGTTTCAAAAACAACAGCCTCTTAAGGTTTTAGATTATTAATATAATAATGTTCAAATATTATGTCGCCAAAGTTCTCTAAATTGTCAAGTCTTTTAACTAAAGAAATGTTGGTTTAAAAATTATTTACCATATAAAAATGGTATGTGTCAATTTTATTATAGTCCTTTGCATATTTTTGTAATGGTCATTAATTTTCGATTCCAAATATTGGTAAAGCTGATCCATCACTAAATTTTTTACAATCTGAGGTCAATCTTTCTATTCCCATTATCATACTGTAAAACTATTTTATCTGAAAAATTGTTTCTAAAACTTTTAAAACATGGATTTTTTACAGATTAATATCGCCCTCTTGGCGTTGGCCGCCCTGGCCCACTGCTCGGAAGAGACCTCGAAGCCTTCTGAGAAAACATCGCCCGTAGAGGCCAAAGCCGATTCCTCTTCCGTGGCCTCCGACAAAAAGACCGAAAAACGAGGCCTGAGCCACAGCTACGGTGATTTTGGGGGCGGTGGTGGTGGGGATGACCACCACTCGTATGACCACCATGAACACGTGAAAACCGTCACCATCGAGAAGAAGGTACCAGTGCCCTATGAGGTCACCAAACACGTGCCCTACCTCGTCGAAAAACACGTACCCTATGAAGTCAAAGTAAAAGTGCCTCAGCCCTATCTTGTGGAAAAACACGTGCCCTACCCCGTCAAGGTCTTCGTCAAGGTCCCAGTTCACGTACCTCAACCATACCAAGTCGAGAAAAAAGTGCCCTACGAAGTAAAGGTGCCCGTTGACAAACCGTATGAGGTGAAGGTCCACGTCCCCCAACCCTATACTGTGGAGCGGCATATTCCAGTTCCAGTCAAAATACCAGTGCCTCAACCGTACACGGTTGAAAAACACGTCCCCTACCCCGTGAAAGTGAAAGTTCCTGTTCCCCAGCCGTACGAGGTCGAGAAAAAAGTTCCCTATGAAGTAAAGGTCCCCGTAGACAAACCCTATCCAGTTCATGTCCCAAAGCCCTACCCAGTTACTGTTGAAAAGCCCTATCCAGTTCCAGTTGAAAAACCAGTGCCCTATGAGGTCAAAGTTCCAGTAGACAAGCCCTACCCTGTCTATGTAGAAAAACCTTATCCTGTCCATGTCAAGGTCCCAGTCCCAAAACCGTACACTGTCCACAAGCCTGTACCCTACGTAGTAGAAAAACATGTACCCTATCCGGTTCACGTTCACCATGAGCACAAGGAACACCATGAACACCATGGACATGGAGGCGGTGACGGAGGCGGTTTCGAGCCCAGCAGTGGCTATGGTGGCGAATACTCTCATCATGGTTGAAAACCCCTGGAATCTGAATACAATTGTATGGAGCCTGGGGTTGTGCGAACTTGAATTGTATGTTTAGATCTCTTAAAATATATTTATATTTGAATCTAAGTTATATTTATACAAGTTCACTTTAGTAGAAGCGATATTGGATTAAGGGAAGTAAATTCAAAGCCTTTTGAGATCGCACAGCCCCAGTGATGTTCTAATGTGCAGTAGCCGGGTGGCCATCTTATCCGACACGTAACATACGGGGATCTCATTGGTCGAGATTAAAACATAAATTATTGGAGCACAAGCCGAGCCAGAATTTTAATCGATCGTATTTTAGGATTGACACCGAATTACAAAAAATCTATTCATTTCACTATTTTATGTGTGAGGAAAAGAATAGAAATAGCCATTGGAATTAATTCAAACAATATAAAAAATCCAGGGATACCTAAAACTGATATTTTCTTAATTTACACCTTTTAGAACATTGGGCCTCAACAAATGTGTCGTCGTAAGCAACAGTGTTTTAAGACCTCTCCTTTCAAAAAGGAAAGCTATGTTGTAAATCTGAAAAGTCACAAATATCGTTACGACTTTATGTATGTATTCAACGATTTCTCTTCACTTGGCTTGAGCGCAAAACTCGAGCCAACTATCGGTGACATTAATCTCGCGCTGCGATCGGTGAAACTCGCTAGCTTGGCGGATATTCGCGTATTTAATAGTTAGGAACCAAATAATCAGGATTCACTTTTTAAAAAATTGTCCTATCCCGAAAAAATGTCGCTTTTATACACAAGGTGAATAAATAAAAAATATTTTTTTATAAAAATAATGAGTTTCTCCTTTATTTACCCTTTCTACCTTTTTTCTCTTTCAGATAACGTTTTAAAAATGTATACAAATAAAAAAAGACCTAAAACTTGAAAACTATTCCAACTTTACAGATTTCTGAAAATGTCGCCAAAGTTTCAAAGGATTTTTTACAAGTCACTACATTTTTAAAAATGATTTATAAAAATTTCGACAAAATTTGATTTTCAGATAGAATTTAATTATTCATTTTTTCTTAGGATTCATTATATTTGTAAAAAAGGTAGAGAAAAAAAAATTACTTGAGCCTTTGAACATTTTTTTCACTCCAGAGGACAAGTCACTTCTCCAAAAGTTTTCATTACCGGAAGAAATAAATCCGTATTTTTTTACTAGAAATTCAAATACTAACACGTGTCACCGAACACTTCACAACCCTATTTGATTAACATGGAGAAATGTTCGATTTCGAAAAATTGTAACCATATTAATAACTTTTATTTTTAACCCCCCCCCCCCCTGTAGCGACCCAAATATGACCCAAAAGTAAACAAAATACATTTTACGTACTATTCTTAATTTTTAGCAAATTCTGCCTTGTTTTTTATACAAGTAATTACTCATGGAGAATTTGAATAGTTCTTATGACTTTCCAAACAATTTTTAATAGTTTAAATAAATTTAACTTATATAAACAATTATTTCCTACCAAAAAATGTAAAAAATAATCGTATTTTCCGATAGTTGGTCACCTTTTGGAGTAATAATTTTTTTAACATTATGTAATTATTTAAAAAATTAATTATTGTTTATTTACAAAATTTCTCAAAAATGAGCAAGATATGTCTAATTTTTCTCAAGTTGGTACCCTATGCTATTTTTTTTGAATAATTACATAATTTTGATACATTTTTTCTAATGATAAACAAAATCTCTATTTGTTTGTACAATTTTTATTTGATCAGGCATTTTTTCGATAACTTAAAAAAAATGAAATAAAATATAATACGTACAATTATTTTTCCGACTGTATAGTATATAGAAAAAATATATTAACCATTTTCAATTGTTTAAACAAATATAATTGGTGTCAACAAATTTTTTTAAAAATATTTTTACAATCGCATTTCCCGAATTAAAACTAACATTGAATGATTTTGATAAGTATTAAATTAAGTTAAATATGTCATTTCATTATTTAAACAATGTTTATTTGTTCAAGCAGTTCTCTATTTAAAAATGTGGGTCTATTGTTGTGTGAAACTAGTTTCCCAAATAAATATTCATATATATTTTTTGTGTTTTCTAATATGTCAGCTCGATATTCATAAAAAACTTTGAAATATTGTAATGAAATATTATCTAAATACATTTTATATGCAGTCTAATTACAACGCGCATAAAAAAATATGATTTATTTACCAAAGTTACGTGAATTCACCGTGATAAAGTGCTGAACTTCCTGTCCAATATTTTTTTCATGTTCTTTAATTCCAGACGTTTGATATTTTAGTCACTTCTAATCTTTTCGTCAATTTAAAAATTGGCTTGTCTTATGCTTTTTATTATTCAAATGATTATAAATAAATTGTACTAATAATAAAAAGTGGACTAAAGTAATGTTTTTATTATTTTTATTATTATAAATTACCTAAAATATAACACTTCGTCCTCATAAATGTTGTTACGAAAAAATGTTGATACTTGAATCATAATTTGCATTAGTGAATGTAATTTTTTTATAATATAATCATGGTAAACATGGTGAAAATATGAAGGATGCAACAATAAATACTCTTTTATCATTTAGATTTTATAAAGAATTTTCTGCCTTTTTTTATACTGCGCCAAAAAAGATGTAAACCATCTATACTCAATTTAAAGGAAATTAAAAAAAAACAATATATTTAATTTTGTAAACCATAACATAAAGCATTAAGCAGAATCTACTGTTACTCGAAATAATTCAATATTATGATAAAGTATGACATAAGATTTAACCAATATTTTTGGAAAAATAATTGTTTAAACAATTTATGTTTCTTTTCATAATTAAAAAATTGTTCATATATTTTTTTCCATACCGTTTACAGTCATAAAAATAATTGTATGCACTCTATTTTATTTCATTTTTTTAAAGTTAACCAAATTTTTTTTTTCATTCTACACAATATTTACTGAACTGAAATTATTTTGGGTCCAAGATATTTATTTGCTTTCAATATCCCAATATCTTTTGAGCAAGCGTTTATTTGCATAAAAATAAAAAATGTGATCTTCAATTTCCAATCGATTTTCTTGAACGATTTACTCATAATGTGCAACTCAGAATTGCGAAGCATGGTTTTTTAAATAACATCGGAGTATTCATCGCAACCTGCAGTCGAGCCTGTTCCAAGTTTATGTTAGTGTCACTTTAAGGGTATCAACTTCCAAATTCTCCAACTTCAGTTCACCCAAATTTTAGCTTAGGAGTAGACTTTCATGTTATTTTTAAATAGTGATTTCGATTGGAGAGAGTGTTCTTTGGCTTTCCTTAAAAATTTCGAGTTTGTTGGTTATTTAGTTCTATAACCTTCGGGTCAGAATTTGTGTGATCATGTTGGTTGATGACAGAATACCATCAAGTCGAGTCAATTTTGATTAAAAAATCTAACTTCTTTAACAGATCTTCTAATAAACTTTAGTAAGATTTTTGTTGTTGAGTTAACCTTTTTAATACCGAATTTAGCCCCAACTCGATTCCCAGTTTTTAAAGTACTGACACTTTTTTTGTTTCTCATTTGAAAGGATCATTGATATATTA
>NC_046661.1:77116003-77119186 GCF_010883055.1 Belonocnema kinseyi | reverse complement strand
CAGAGCCGTTTTATTCTCAGCTTTATTTTAATAAAAGAAAAACGCATTAAGTAACATATCAACGAGCTCTGAATGAAATATTTATACATTCAGAGAAGTATTTCCATACTTTTAGTTTCAAAATTTGTAATGTCCTTTAGTAATAGTAAATTTTGAATAAGAAAACTGTAAAAAAAATTCCATAAACTTTAAACATTTTACGGCTGTTTTCAAATTTGACAGCTTAAGGCCCAAATTCACTTTCCCAAATTCACATTCATATTTAAAAATGAGAGAATCTAAAACATTTTATGTTCAAAAGAACCATCAAACTAAAAAAAGGAATTCAATGTCCAGAGTTCTCTTACAAAAAAGTCAAATGAATAAAAAAAAGATAAAATCTTGAAACATTACGAAACGTAAAAATATATGGAACACTCTAGCCTCATAAATTACATCTTTGTGAACAAACACACCTTTTTATGTATTATTCCGTTCATTTTTCCTCTCATCGTTTAAGAAATTATACAATTACACCTTTTTCGTATTCAAAATCCGACAAATTGCAAGAAGAACATAACTCAAATCCATTAACTTTCAGTTACATTGCTATCCCTATAATTATGCATGACATGGTTTCAACGAGCTGCTACCGAGTATTTTATGAATTATACATTTATAAATTATAAAGTTTGCTATTCGGAAAAGGGAAAATTCGATTCAGTATCGATGGGAATTAGAATTTCCGGGGAAACACTTTCGTTTCCAGCGAATCTTAATCACTGCTACCAGGCCGCAATTAAGAAACGTTTGATACGAGCTGACTTTTCAAGAAAGTAATACTTTCTCTGGAGTTCTATGTACAGTTTCCACGCGAGCAAAATACTTTTGAATCTGGTCGTCCTGTTCATTTCATTTTAATATTGCGCGAGTAAAGCGTACGTGGCCACGAATCGCTGGTGATTATAATTTTATGAAAGAAAGAAGATGGGCGATTAATTGAGCTCGAGTCGGATTCCCATCAATATTAAAAGCTAACGAACTGAGGCGTTGATGCATTAGATGTAGATCTTTTACTTCTCATTACACTGACAATCATACCTTTCCCATTTCTCTCTTTAAACTTACCAAATCTGATTTTACTTACAGGTTTCGGTACCAAAATTAAATAGTGAACATTTCCAATTAAAAATTATTCAATTTTGAAATACACGTCTTTCACTGATAGCCTGGATACCTTTCTTAAATCTTTTGAAACCGAATGAAATCACGTAAAATTCTCAAAATTAGATAAAGGCATTTTTAGAATCTCTGATACCTTATATAATTATTCAATACTTTACATCCTTTAAAATATCTTGAAAGTTTTGAAATCCGTTGAAATACTCTGAAATCCGAGGAAAACTCACCATTTTTTTATCGCATAGAATCTTATAAAATATTTTTATTTCTTTTGAATTCCTTTGAATCCCTCAAATATTATAAAATTCCTTAAATTCTTCCAAACATTATGAATTTCCAAAACCTCAAGAAATCGTCTGAAATTTGTTAGAAATATTTTAATCTTTTGAGTTTTCTATAAACAGAGTATATAACTGTTTCAATCGAGATAAAAATTCTCGGTAATTTCGAAATCAAACTCTTAAGGCTGACATTTTTTTCATTTAAAGTAATCGAAACTACTGCAAATTAGGGCATTCAAGGTGAACTTTTTTTGCATTAGCACAATTTTTAATTTCAAGCTTAAAATTATATTTTCAATTTTTTTTAAACGCTAAATAAGTTACACATATACAGCCACCAAACAACAAAATTTTAAATGATAATTTTATAAAGATGAAGCAATTTCTTTCAACTGGTCACTTTTTAAATTAGAAGTTATACTATTTTTATTTTAAAACGTCTCAAATTATTAATTGTTCAATTGATATTTACACATCATAATTCAGCACTTAACCGACCTTTATTGTGCATTTTTCAAATTTTTAGTAAGCCATTTTGAAGTTGGTAATTTTCACTTCAAATTCTGATTCAGCGACCAAAAAAATCCCTTAGTTATAATCGCGTCAAAGAAGTCTGAGCATTATACATTTATTAATGTTTCGGTCCGCCGCGCCATTTTGAATTTAGCAAATTTGACTTTAATTTTGGATCCAATAACCCTTCACGTACCGAAAACACACCTTAGACAGCCATTTTTAAATTCACAATTTGACCGTCAAATTTGGATTCAGCAACCCTAATAAAAAAACAAAGAGAGCTTCTTGTAAAAAAGGCATGGTATTGTACATTTTAAAAATTTTTGGTGAACCATTTTAAAATGGACAATTCAGACTTTAATTTTGGTTTCAGCGAGCCCCCCCCCCCCCCCCCCCCCCCCCCCCCCCCCCAACCATCAGTATGCATCTTCTAAAACAAACTCGTGTATTATACTTTTTTAAATTCTGAGTCAGCCATTTTCAAATTAGAAATCATTCTCCTACAATTAGTACACAAACTACATAAACATAATATTTACATACAACTAATATTTAATTTATATATGCTTTTCATCTGGTAATTACGCAGTACTGAAAGCTGACTGAAATTAAAATTAAATAGTTTGAAAATTGATCTAGATATTTTTATTATCATTTTTATTTATGATTATTATTAATTTTATTCTATAGTTCTTAAAATTTAAGCATATATTTTTATTTTGTAATTCGGCAATCGAAATAATAAACACATTATGAGCGCGCATAATAAAGCTTTTTTTATAGTTAAAAAAATATTCTTCTAGATATTACGAATCTCTCTAGCCTACTTTCCATGAACTGGATCTTTCTAGGAAATTCTAAATCCAAGGAAAAAAATCAGCAGTGTGTTTTTTCTTCTTCTAAACTCTCGTGGTAACTAAAGGCGGTTTATTTGAATATTACGTAATCGGTGAAGTAATTAAGGAGCCGGCTAAATATTTGTCTCACGGAAATGTGAAAATGCAATGCATAATAAAGAGAATGGCGGGTGCAGCTCTTCCTTATTACTACGACCACGTATAGAAAACCGGAAGTGGATCCTCGAAGTAAGGAACGAAGAACGGTTGATACTCGCCTTCTATTCGTGGCTATAATTCACGCATGGCAGAATCATCACGATTTTTTGTATTTTTTCACTTTCACAAAAGTAGCCGTCTCACGGCAGACTAGCGAGATGCCCGGGATC
>NC_046661.1:77101955-77115903 GCF_010883055.1 Belonocnema kinseyi | reverse complement strand
ATGCAATTAAAACTTGTTTCTTTTTCTATTCAGAAATATACAGCTATAGCGCAAAAAGAGCTGAAAATAAGGGATGTAGGGAAAATAGGGTAATTTTTACACAAAAATAAAATTAAAAAATCTGCCCACTTCGCGGGCACGTTTGCTTCGCGCGCTGTGCGCGCGGCTCGCTTCGCTTGTAAGTTTGAGCGCGCCTAGGGCGCGCGACTTTTGGTTCTCGCGCTTCGCGCTCGAAGGTGTATTTGTCTCGCCCTTTGCGCTCGGTCTTTGTATTTGCCCAACATTTGTGCACAGACTTATTAAGGTTAACGAACCAAACATCGACAACTGTAATTTGGTGATTGTGAATTATTCTTTGTTAAAGCTTCTTCGGCTTTAACGAATACATTCTCATCACGTATCTCGTGCTTCGCACTCGATTTTGTCCAAAATTTTAACTTTTCTATATTATTTTTAACACTTCTGTATCAAACTTATAATACATTTGTTCAGATTATTTATCAATAGAAAGTTTTCACATAAAACTAATGCCTTCTCATTATGATGAGATATTTTAACAAAATTCAAAGAGTTGTTATGATAATCGTGTAGGTCTTTAAAAACTAATATTTACCTTTTGTTGACTTTTTTTCATGTGGTGCGTTGAATGACATAGAATAGTCATTTTCTTTTTTACTATTATTATTATTTTAAAGTTTGGAAACGCTATAACTCTGGTAATTTTGTTGTTATCAAAAAAAGTCATCAAGATAAATTGTTCATATTTTTGTGCACTATAAACAGCACTATATGAAAATTTCAAATCTTAAAAAAGTGGTCTTAAAAATCTTGAAAATGCTCCAAATTATTGCATTTTTATTAAAAATAGCTGGCGAACGAAATTGTCCTTTCTTTTCATATCCTTATAAAGTGTGTCAAAGGGAAATTCAATAAAATAATTACTTTAAATGTTACTGTGTTTACAGACTACAACGACAACGACGATAATGACCAGGCCGACAGACAGACGTCATCGTAATACCGGTTTCTTTGGGAATTAGGGATTCTCGAAAAGTTAAAATTTCAAGAAATCCGCGATAGTCAATTTTCCCATGAAACAATACCTTCTTATTATGATGAGAATGTAATAATTCAGTATTTTTTGTGCGATTAAAAGATGAATTTTCGATTTTTTTAAAATTATAAAACCTGTTATGATGACCTAAGTTTTTCAAAAAGTAACGTTTTCCTTTTCTTACCTTTTTTATATCGTGCGTTGATTGTTTTAGAATTTTCATTTTCATTTTGTATTTTGAAAAAGCCATAACCTTGATAATTTTCTTGTTATCAAAAAAATCCATCAAGATAAATTGTTAACATTTTCGTGTGCTATAAATAGCGGCACGTGGAATTTTAAAATCTTTGGCCCCTAAACCTATGTGCCAAAGCCCAATTCGATTCAATTATTCTGTCCAAAGACATCCAGTATACATACGACAACGACAGACAGATACCAACCTGAAAACTTTTTGTTCCTTCTGAGGAAATCTCAAAACGTCGATATTTGATGGAATCCGCGAAAATTATTTTTCGTATGAAACCAATACCTTCTCATTATAGTGTGAATGTAAAAAGCTCGTGCCGAGTACCGTCTTCCACACATTTAGTTTGTTTATTTTTTCGCAACTTGTGTCAAAAAGTGATTCATTTTGAATTTGTAGTTTTTTCCAGTGCGTGTAATTTGAACTTTTCATTTTTTTCGTATCTTGCATAGTTTAACCAAAAAATGGAATTTGTGGATTTTTAATTTTTTTTGTGGGGTCAAATTTGGAATTTTCAACTTTTTGACCAAATTAAAAAAGTTGTTATGATAATCCTATAGGGCCTTCAAAAAGCAAAGTTTTTCTTCTTTTGACTTTTTTTCATATCATGTGTTATTCGACTTAAAATGTTCATTTTAGTTTGTTTTTTTTTGGATTTTGAAAATGCCCTAACTCTGATGATTTTTAATTTATAGAGAAAAGCCACAGAGATAAATTGTTTGAGTTTCTGAGTGCTATGAACAATCGTACATAGAATTTTTAAATCTTGAAAAAATGTGGTTTCAAAAATTTTTGGTTCGATCGAATTTGGAATTTTCAACTTTTCGACCAACTTAAAAAAATTGTTATCATGATCTTCTAGGGATTTCGAAAATCAACGTTTTTCTCCTCTTGACTTTTTTCGTATTATACGTAGTTTGGCTTAAAATATTCATTTTAATTTGTTTTTTTTTGTTTATGAAAATGCTCTAACTCTGGCAATTTTTGATTTTTTTAAAAAAGTCATTAGGATCTAATACCTTCTCTGATGAGAATGTAAAAATTAAAATTATTACTATTGTAATCAAAATGGTCTTCTTGTATCGTTTTTTTGCATTAAGAGATATTTTTGTCCTATTATTGTTATTTCAAATGCAAACAATAATTTTTAGAAAATACATTGAACATGCAAACCAAATTTGCTGATCAAAATATTTCATTCTTGTATTTTTAATCATTCGAATTTGAAAATTTTCTAGAAATGGGAAATTCGCAGTAATACATATTTTATAAATCGGAAATATTCTTTCGAAATATTATTAGTCAGGAATTTTTGAATTCAGTTATATTAAAAATTGTCAAAAATGTAATCGTTCGGATTTTTTCAAATTTACTAATGTTATAAATTATTCAATAATTTTTTAAGTCGGGAGTTTTAAATTGCGGAAATTTTCTATTTCGAGATATTTCTTTTTCGGGAAAGGAACATGCTTAAAAATTCATAATAAATAAAATTTTAATATAACCATTTCCATTAATATTGTTATTCACATATTGTTAAATAACTGCCATACAAAATTCTGCTTCGCTCACGGATTTAGTGCTAATTTACAGTTGATTTAGGCTGGCAAAAAAAAATTGGTAGTAATACATAAATTCTAAACGAATTATTTTAATTTTTGCACAAAACAAGTGATTTTTCAACAAAAAAGAACAAATTTCTATTAAAAAATATCAAATTTCCACATTAAATGGAATAGTAGTATTTTCAGTTGAGAAAATTAATTTTCTCTGAAAGAAATTAATTTTCAATAAAAAAAGAAAAATCCTCAATCAAGAAGATTAATTTTCTACCAAAAAATACCAATTTTCAACAAAATGCACGAATTTTCAACCGAAAAATATTAATTTTCAACCAAAAAAATGATTTCCACAAAATAGTTTAACTTTTGAAAGAAGAGGTTTTCAACTAAATGGATGAATCTTCAACCAAAAAAAGGAATTATCGACGAAAGAGTTGAACTTTCAACCTAGAAAGATATTTCAGTCGATAAGAAACCAAAAGTTAAACAGAATTGTTGAGTTTTCAACCTGGAACGGCTAACTTACAACAAAGTAGTTGAATTTTTAATTTTAAAAAAGAAATTTTCAACAAAATAATTCAATCTTAAACCAAAGAAATAAATTTTCTACAAAAGAAAAAAGAACAATTTTCATTTTCATACATTAATACACAAAAAAATAAATTCCAATGAAAGAAAAAAAAATTCCCAACATTAACAGCTAATGAGATTACTTTTCTAAAGAATAAAATATATTTTCAATGAAATAATTCAATTTCCAACCAAAAAGATGAATTTTCAACTCAGGCGACTAAATTCCTATCTTGATCAAATTTCAAAAACAAAAAATGGAATAGTTCAATTTTCATTTACAAATTTAATTTTAATCAATTAAGCTAATATTCAACTGTAGAAATGAATTTTCATCCAAAAATATCAATATTCAACCAGGAAGATTAACTTTCTACCAATAAGATTAATTTTTTATAAAATACATAAATTTTTAACCATGCAAATAAGTTTTCAATCAAAATCTGAATTACTCGCCGATAAGATTAATATTCTACCACAAAGGACGGATTTTTAACTAAACAGTTTAGTTTTCAACTAAACAATATACATTTTCAACAAAAAAGCGGTTTCAACTAAAATAATGAATCGTTAACGAAAAAATGAATTTTTAACAATTAGTTTCAGTTTCAAATAAGTAGTTGAGATTTCACGACCCTCAAGTTTGTCCTAGATATGCTCTCTAAATTTGAATTCGTAGCAATTTTACTAATTCATTAAGTACACTTCATTTTAATTGATGAATCAGTTATTTTCAGAAGTTTACTAATTTTAACAGTAAAAAAAACCGTAAATGAAGTTAATCAGTTATATCGTAACTGTAGTGAATGAATTGTAGACTTAGAATAAATTGAGAGAGGAAAAATTTCTAATTAGGATTTTATTTATCCTCCAATATTATTTGTAATATTGAGGTTTAAACAAAAGTTTAATTATAAATTTTTCCTCAGAATATTTTTCACTTCAACCATCAGCTAACTTCACTTCGTTAAAAGCTGAGGGGAAAACAATGGATCAAATGCATCGTACAAAACTTTATTTCTGTAATATCGTTGTAATTTATAATAGTTATAATAATTTTATCATTTAATTAAATAGAAATTAAAAAATATAAACTATTTTTCAAATACACTTATATAGAAAAATTTATATTTTATGAAGATATTAGCAAAATAGAGCAAGATTGAAGTAAATCCCATGCACTTGGTCCCTTGTTTTACCCTCAGCTATCTATAAAGTGAAGTTAGCCTCTTGATTTGAAGTGAAAATACCTAACTGGCAGCAGACGACGGAAACTAGAGAATAGAAAAATGACAAATTTTGAGAAATTCAGCTTCAAAGAATTGTGCGAGAAATTGCTATAATTAGGCATCGTCGATGATGAAGTCATCGAAAAATTGAAAGGTATTAATTTTTAATTGAATATTCATGCACAAAAACATTTAGCATTTTAAAAGTTTATCACCCCTTAAAGGACCGTAAGGGTATATGCGATGACGGATTTTCCTGTTTTTTTCTGTATGCCTACCTGAATGTTGTAGCCACGCTAACTTTACAAGGATTTCTTCAATCGTGTGAGCCATCGATGCACTATTCAAAGGTCTGCAAATGAAGGTTATGTTCATTAACCAGATATATGTTC
Organism: Belonocnema kinseyi; assembly: GCF_010883055.1. Lineage (NCBI taxonomy): Eukaryota > Metazoa > Arthropoda > Insecta > Hymenoptera > Cynipidae > Belonocnema > Belonocnema kinseyi. The sequence goes on along the minus strand of NC_046661.1, from coordinate 77,110,849 downwards.
AACCAATATAAAAAATTTTTAAGCATTTTAAGAATTTAAAAATATTTTTTTTCAAATTTCAGAAATGCTTGTCAACGTTTCTTATACATGGGTGGAAGACTTGCAACATATGTACTTTTATATCATTTTTAAAAATATTTGTCTGACAGATTAGGAAATTTTATTAAAAGTCTTCACTGTATGTCAAATATATTTAGAAACTGAGTGAAATTTTTCAATTATATAAAAATGTAAAAAATTACATTTTTTTAAATTTAAAACAAAAAGTTTTACGCGTTTTAGATATTTTTGTCAAAGTTCTTGGTGCACGGCAAAAAGTCTTGCAAATTATCCCAATGACATTTAAAATTTGTTTTGTTAGATTAAGAAATATCAATATAAAATTTTACTAGATATAAAATATATTTTCTTGAAATTTTTTTAATTAGACTAAAGTTCAAAAAGTTAGATAATTGTCAAAAACATGGCATTTTTGTTTTTAAGAGATCCGTAAGCTTAAAGCGTTATTTTTAGTGTATTTAAATCCGGTTTACAAATTATATTGATGAAATTTTTCAATTGGACACAAATTGAAAATGTTCTAGATTAATAAGTTCGCTTAGTTATTAAGATCACTGTAATATGTATTAACCGGAAATATGTGCATTATTTAAATAATATTTTATATATAAGTAATATTGTTTGATTCAGAATGACTTGAGTTTTCAAATGTTTATTTCAATAAATGAATAAGCAATTATTCGATTATTATTTGATTATTCATTTCATTATTTACACGTCCTAAGTAATTTCAAATTTTAAACAATTTCATATTTCAAAATAGCGCCGAAATATATTTAGAACGTAACCTTTTCAAATGAACTGATTTCTACAATACTATTATATCTGATCAATCAGTTTTATTAGTGCAGGTACATATAACTGATTCAATTAGTAATTTTCGTTTTACTAATCCAATCAATACAATTCTATTAATTGTCAGTGACCCAATTCTAGCTACAGAGATCAGTCGAATTTAACTGAAAATCAGTTATATTTTACTAATTCAAATTTAGAGAGTGGATTTGAAACTTTTGTAATTAATTATAAACAAAATAAGCACCCGATAAAAAACGAAAAACACTTTTGGATTCGTCTTCGAATTGTCTAGGTGTGCCTTTGTTGTTTCTTAACCATTTTTTAAAACATTTAAGTAATTTGTTAATAATTTCAAACTTTGCAACGAGGGGCCATTCCCTCTCGAATTATCTGCTATGTGCTTTCAGTGTGGATCTTTTGAAAAAGATTCGATCTTTTGAAATGACCAAAATTCAAGTGAAATCAGTAGAAATGTCTTGAACTATTCCGAAATCGTGAGCGAGTCAGTATGAGTTAACAAGAGACTGTCACCAATCACGAGCAGTCAAGCGAGCAATCAAAAGAGCAGTCAATCAATGTAGTAGTTGCATTCAGCTTGCGACCCTTTTCTTCGTCGCGCCGCACGGCCGTCTACAGTTTATGTGCGCACTAGGGTGGTCCAAAAATGCATGGCAAAATTTCTTTGCATGCTAGAGGGCAACGACCCCCCCCCCCCCCCCCCATTATGTTAAAAATCCGAAGAAAGAAATTCCCTAATTTTTATTTTTGTAAATTTTTTTGATTTTAACAGGTGCCGGTTTTGACTTGAAGTTTCCCATATAAAATCAGGGTGGCCACATGTCAGGAAAGTCAGGGAAGTCAGGGCAATGTCAGAGAAATGAAGCAGTTGTCAGGGAAAATAGAAATTTATATGTTTTTATAATATTTTGGAAGCACTTCCTAATATCAATATTAATATTTTTTCAATGTGCATTCTTTAAAAATATAATTCGATTCTTAGTTTTTTATTTGTAGTTATTTCTTTATTTACAGTTTGCATACATATCCTTTAGTTAATTAATTAGGTCAGAAAATTCAGCGGCTCTACAATGGGCTATGAATCGCTTTTGTGAAATCAAACCTTATTTTAAAAAATTATCCCCTGTAATGAAAAAAAATTATTAAAAATGACTATGCTAGATTTTGTTCCTATTTTTTTGCTTTTCAATGCGATATAAAAACTTTTGTAAAATCAAAACTTATTTTAAAAAGCAACCCCCTGCGCTGCAATAACGTATTTAAAATAATCTGCCGGTGACGCGGACACACCTTCATCACGCGCTGTGCGCGCGGCTCGCTTCACTCGCAAGTTTGAGCGCGCCCAGAGCTCGCGACTGTTGATTCTCGCGTTTCGCGCTTGATTATGTAATTATCTCGCGCTCGTTCTTTATATTTTTGCACATTCTTGCGCAAAAATTTTAAAATTAAGACTCAAAAAATCCACCACTGTAATTTTGTGATTGTGACTTCTCTTTCGTTAAAAAAGCTTAGCTCGAGAGTTTGAGCGCACCTACGGCTCGCGGCTGAGGGCAATCGCACTCTGCGCTTAGTCTTTGCATTTCTTCCGCATTCGGGCACAGACCTTTTAAAATCAAAGGTGAACGGACCGACACCTGTAATTTTGTGATTTTGAACTCTCTTTTGTTAAAGCTCTTTTGGCTTTAACGAACACATTTTCACCACGTATCTCGTGCTTCGCACACGATTTTGTCCAACCTGGCAACTTTTCTACATTATACACTACACTTTTATATCAATTATAATACATTTTTTATGTAACTCTGCCAGGGATTACTTATTAAAAAATTGCAAAACAAAAAGCAGATTGTATTTATCATGATAATTTTTGTATTTGTTTCTTATTTTGCTTTAAATTGTATTCTAAGCTGCTCTGAAACATGTGTCATTTCAATAAATGTATATCATTACAATTCGTAATACGCATAAAAATTGAATCATATTAATTCTTATTTCCTTGTTTTTATAATTTTTTTATTTTCAATGTTGTTTTTTACGATTAAATAAAATATACTGCGCATCTGCATAGGGTCTAATACAGAAACCTATTTAGGTCCTATATAGGAGCCTATGTCCTCTTTCGTGTTTTTTGTGCTTTTTCCAAAAAGTTAATTATTTAATTTTTAATCTTATGTTTTACGATTAAAAGAAAATCTACTTGTGCTATTAAAAAATAATTAATAATAAATTTATAGATCTTTTTAGGCGAACAACTTTTATCTGGTAATTTGAGTTCATACCTTGTGTCGTTTTTTTCAAACAAATTTAATATTTTTATTTAGAATGTTATTTTTTACGACTAAAGCAAAAACTAACTGTCCTATCAAAAATTATAGCTCTTTTTTGGATAAACAAGTTTTATCTCATTTCTTTCCGTAGCTTATATCGAAAAGTGATTCATTCTTAATTTGTAGTTCTTTCCAGGGCGCGCAATTTGTGCTGTTTCAATTTTTTCGTGTCTTGCATAGTTTGACCAAAAAATGGAATTTTTTGATTTTTCATTACTTTTGGTACGATCAAATTTGGAGTGTTCAACTTCTCGACTAAATTTAAAAAGTTGGTATCATAGTCCTCTAGGGCTTTCAAAAAGCAAAGTTTTTCTTCTCTTGACTTTTTTTCATATCATACGTTTTTTGGCTTAAAATGTTCATTTTAGTTTCTTTTTTTTTGGATTTTGAAAATGCTCTAACTCTGATAATTTTCTTTTTATAGAAAAAAGTCATTGGGATAAATTGTTTGAGTTTCTGAGTGCTATGAACAACCGTACATAGAATTTTCAAATCTGGAAAAATGTGGTTTCAAACATTTTTGGTACGATCAAATTTGGAATTTTCAACCTTTCGACAAAATTAAAAAAGTTGTTATCATAATCTTGTAGGGGTTTCTAGAACAAAACTGTTTCTTTTTTTGACTTTTTTTCATATGATGCGTTTTTGGCTTAAAATGTTCATTTTAGTTTGTTTTTTTGGATTTTGAAAATGCTCTAAGTGTGATAATTTTCTTTTTATAGAAAAAAAGTCATTAGGATAAATTGTTTGAGTTTCTGAGTACTATGAACAACAGTATATAGAATTTTCAAATCTGGAAAAATGTGGTTTCAAAAATTTTTGGTACGATCAAATTTGGAATTTTCAACTTTTTGACCAAATTGAAAAAGTTTTTATCATAATCTTGTAGGGCTTTCAAAAAGCAACGTTTTTCTTCTTCAGACATTTTTTTGTATCATGCGTTGTTTGAATTAAATTGTTCATTTTAGTTTGTTTTTCTGGATTTTTAAAATGCTATAACTCTAGTCATTTTTGATTTTTCAAAAAAAGTCATTAGGATAAATTGTTAAATTTTTTTAATTCTATGAATAACCGTACAGAGAATTTTTGAATTTTTAAAAAAGTGGTCTCAAAAATATTCAAAATGTGCCAACTTTTTGAATTTTCATCCAAAATGGTCAGCTAAAGAACTTGACCTTTAGTTTAGGACACTAAACGAGTGTACCAAAGGGCAATCTAATAGAATAATTGTTTCAAAAGTCATCGTGTTTACAGATAGACAGACATACATCATACAGACATACAGCCATACAAACCATTCGTAAATACCTGTTCTTCGGATTCAGGGGGTCTCAAAACGTAGACATTTGACAAAAACTGGGAGGGGGGTCAAATTTTACACAAATCTAATACCTTCTCTGATTAGAATGTAAAAAGGAAGCTATCTAAATGGAAAATACTTATAAAATATTACCATGGTATTTTTAAAGCATAACTAAGAAGCAAATTATGACTGATGTATACTGATTCCAAAAATTGTATACATTAACTATTGGGATTGTTGCGCTCTTAATTGTTGTGCTCTTTCTTTATTTTCCAATGTCATATAAATAGAGTTTGTAAAATCAACCCTTCTATATAAAAGAAACACACTGTAATCAGAATACGTATTAGAAAAAGTCGATATATACATAGATGGAATTGACTTATAAAATAGTAATATGGTAATTTTTAGCATAATTATTTCTCATCAAAATTATTTTCCAGTTTATGTGTGTGGATTCAAAAAATATAATTTACCTTTTTCGATGCACCTTCTAATGCTTTTAAACAACTTGCAGCACAACAATTATTAACGAGTAAAATCCATTTTTATATAAAGAATAATCTGAATGTCCAGAAAAGTTGAAAAATTTTTGAGAGCAGAATCTTTCTAAAATAATTTTTTCAAATAGTTATCAAAACTATTTTTAAAGATAAGTTGAAATTGTTTTAAAATCCTAAACAGAACTTTCGTGAATAGGGATGCTGAGGATCTACATGTATGTTGTAAAATACATTTGGCTTTTATCTGTGTTTTATCTTTGATCTTTTATCTATGAGAACCATTTTCCCAAATCACATTCGAAAAAAAATGCATCCCGTTCTGTACAAAGTTGTCATATATTACCAATAAAATTAAGATTAGCTTCACGATAAGGGCAGTTTTTGGTGTTAATAAAACTTGATAATTTATAGCATTTAGTCGATAAAAAAATCGAGTGAACGATCTACCTGGATAACGTTGAACTTGTATGGGTTTCCCTAATGTAGTTTTCCAGAAATGTACATAGTCTACCACTAAACAAATTCAGATGAATTTTGCGATAAGGGTAGTTTTGTGAGGATACAAAAATTTGATTCCTTACAATATCGACCCACCGGAAAAATAAAACAACCGAATTAACTTTATAAAATCGAATTTTCACAAGTTCGAATTTTGAATATTTATTAGCAGAAACACCACGACCCTCTATTTGAAGGAGATAATAAATTGGTGACTTGCTATTGCGTGACAATGATGTATTTTGCAACATAAATATAGATCCCCAGTATCCCTAGTCACACGGCTGGTTTTTAGGGGTTTAAAATTACTTCAACTTATCTTTAAACATAGTTTTAATCACTATTTGAAAAAATTACTTTGGAAAAAGTCTGCTCTCCAAAAATTTCAATCATTCTGAAAATTTAGATTGATCTTTATATGAACATGAATTTTTTTCGTTAAGAATTTGTTGTGCTGGAAGTTGTTTAAAGGCATTAAAAGATGCATCGAAAAAGGACAATTATATTTTTTTAATATATACACATAGACTGAAAAATAATTTGGTAAAAAATGTTCCTTTTTTAGCGTATAAATTATGAGGGTTATTTTTGTAAAGATTAGGGGTAAGAAATAATTATGCTTGATTGGTAGATATTTACTTTTTTCAATACCTATTTTCATTACAGGGTGTTGCTTTTTTATAGAATGTTTAATTTTACAGAAGCGTTTGATATGTCATTGGAAAATAAAGAAAGAGCACAAAAATCCTAACCGTTAATGTGTGTAGGAATTCAATCAGGGATACGGCCGGGTCCCAGCCCGATGGCCTCGCTTCAGGCCCGGCGCTGGTCGGGGGATCCGGCTAAAAACGTCACGGTAAACTGGTCGGGTCCCGGCTTCAATACCGGCCGGGATCCGGTCGGGTAATCCGGCCAAAAATCGGTTAAGAAATGTTGCTTCAGGCGAGAAATTGGTAACTTGTTTTGTCTTTTAAGGCTCATCGCACAGATTATGGTGAACTTAAAATGTCAAATGAAGTGAACCAATTCTGGCAAGAAAATTGGAGTAGAATTCTATTCCCTGATGATAGAATCTAATAGCAATTTGGAAGCCACGTGGTGATTTAAGGTTAGGAAGGAAGAAAGTAAAAACTGTATACACAAGACTATATTTCAATTAAAAATAATTATTATTCGCGCACTAAGTGGGACGACGAGTCGTGACGGGACATGAGTGCAAGGAGTATCCTCGTTCGAGGTGTGAAATTAAAAATTACTGAGTGTCTATGCAGACGACAGACACAGCAGGCGCTATATATGGCGGTAAATTTGAAATTGTACAGGCTAAACATTGTCTCAATATAGAGAAGTTTATAAAAATTATATCATTCCTGTTGTTGCACATAGCAGAATCGATAACAGTTTAATTTAAAATAGTAAATTATTCGAAAAAATTTAACGTTTTTCTTAAAGAATTTAAAAAAGCTCATTTTTGTTTCACTGATCTAATAAATCTTTAAATTATAATTTTCAAATAATAATTCATCTAGCATCCATAATTACGTCTTTGATAATATCACGGCTCTTAAAAAATGTATAATTTGTACAAAAACATTAAGCTGACCAGTGCTTAGCCGGCTCTCGACCATGGGATATAACCAGGGTTGGCCCGGCCAGTAACCGACCAGCCTCGGAATACGTGATTCGAGAAAAATGTAGCCCGACCGGCTCCCGCCCGGTTCCTGTCCATGAAACCCAGCCAGGGTTAGCTCGGCCGGGATCCGACCGGAAACCTTATTGTATTAGGGTCAACCAGGGAAATTTCTGCACGGGATCCAGATAGTTTCTTTTTTTTAATACGTTTTTGCAGCACTGAGGGTTGCTTTAAAAAAAAAGAATTTCTTTAAAAAAAGTGTTTCATATCACATTGGAAAGGGTTCATTTTATACAAGCGATTCATAGCGCATTGTAAAGCAAAAAATAGCAAAACAATGAATCTAGTCATTTTTTAAATTTCATGATTTTTGTAGAGGGTGCCGCTGAGTTGACGGTAAGCTAGTGTCACCCTGTTTTCTTAGAAACTAATAGTCATTATAATGTAATTATATGATATTTTGTTTTTCGTTAGTGGGGCCGCTGAGTTGTCTGACCTTAATTTATCTATACTGCCATGTAAAGCACATTTTTCTGGCTTGTTTCATTATTTTTCTTGCTACATTATTGAAACCTTATTCGCTTTTTTAATAATTTTCTGTCAGGGAAATTCGTCTAAATGTCAGGTAAAAGTCAGGGAACTGTCAGGGAAATTGAAATATTGAATCTTGTGGCCACCCTGAAAATACATGGGGAAAAATCGCTTTTTTGAGTTTTTAGAATAATTTTTTAGGGTTTGAAAAAATGTGACGAGAAAGTATGGAAGCCTGTAGAGAATTATCCAACGAAGAATTCCATCTATCAGACATATGAGTTTGACACTCCTAATACACTCCCACGAGCAGTGGCGTAGCCAAGGGAGGAGTTTTGGGTGTTATAATCCCCCCCCCCCCCCCCCCCCCCTTGACGATGCATGATGCATATCTACTTCCTTTTTGCATACCGTTTCAGTCATCCTTTAATCCGATATACCTTCCTAAGATACTTCCCCGCCCACACTCACAGGTAATAAGGTGTCTTCCTGATAGAAAATTTCCAAAACGCGAATAAAACTATTCGTTTCTGAAACACAAAATGTGAACCATAATAATGTAAACTTTTACCTAAAAATATTTCCATAGAAACTCTTCACATAACGAAGCCACAATAAAAACTAGCATTTCGAATCTATTTTCCTAAACGCCAAAACCAAAATATATCGCACATTATGGACGAGCATAAATGGCAGGTAATCTAAGGTACTCATTGTAAAATAAAATTAGTGGCCACTTTCGCAAATGAGTTTCTCAGCAAATAGTTTAATTCAATATATTTGAAAGGAAAGCAGAAAAGTGTTCTGTTTGCTTGAAAGTAGACACTTTTAAACTGATAGTAATAGGGAATGTGTCAAAAAGGTTCAGCAGAGTGAACACCAGAAAAACATACGAACATGTCAATACTCAATATTTAAAAATGAAAATAATCTTGGTTTGTATTTGTACAAAATACAATCTCATGCAAGCGAACTGCTGGCACTTCCATGTGGATTTCATGATCCATGTGTATCTATCAAATTTCTTTGGAGAAAAAAATTTTTACACTGAACAAGCCGAATATTAAATACAGTTAATATTGCTGCATTATTTATTATCTAATTAAAAACACTGGAATATAAAATAATATTATCAGAGAGAAATAGAGAGTCACAATGCATTAGAAATATCAGTTTATAGAAACATGGCGCCCCCTACTCGCCCGTATACCCGTGATGGTCAT
>NC_046661.1:77100055-77101855 GCF_010883055.1 Belonocnema kinseyi | reverse complement strand
TTGAAAATTCGTATACTTCATATACATTTAACTGTTTCTTCATCATTTATTTTTTATTAAAGGTTCATAATCTTTGTTGAAAATTTATATTCTGAGTTAAAAATCAAATTTTTAACTGAAAATTTAACTATTTGGTTAAAAATCGAATTGTTTGGTTGAAAAATAATTTGTTTTAGTTGAGAATTTAAGTATTTTAATTTAAAATTCAATGTTTTAGTTAGAAAATTCAACTCTGTTGAAAGTTGGACTACTTTCTTTAAAATTCAGTTTGTTGGTTAAAGATTCATAATCTTACTTTTAGTTAAAAATTTATTTATTTTAGTAAAAAAAATCTTTTAATTAGTTTTTTAACTGAATATTTAACTGTTTGTTTTAAAATTAATTTTTCTAATTTGAGAATTCAAGAATATCGTTGAAAATTCGTATTTTTTGAATGAATTTAACTGTTTCTAATTTAAAACAAAATCTTTTTTTGTTTGTATTATCAAATATTACGTTTTTTGTTGACAGATCATCTTCTTAGATTGTAAATTCAACTTTTTGATGAAAGTTGAACTACTTTCTTCAAAATTCATTGTTTCGGTTGAAGATTCTTAATCTTAGTTGAAAATTCATCGTTTGTTAAAAATTGAACTATTTTATTTAAAAATCTTATTTTGGTTAAAAATTAATTTTTTATTGAATTATAATTTAAAATCTTCTTTGGCTGAAATATCAACTATTGCGTTTTTTGTAAAAATGTATATTCTTTGATTGAAAATTCCACTCTTTGGTTGAAAGTTAAACTACTTTCTTCATAATCCATCTCTTTTGTTGAAAATTTATATTCTGGGTTAAAACTCAATTTTTTAAATGAAAATTTAACTATTTGGTTAAAAATTGAACTGTTTGGTTGAAAGCTAATTTTTTTTAGTTGAGAATTCAAGTATTTTGTTGAAAATTCAACTTGTTGGTTGAAAGTTGAACTAATTTCTTTGAAATTCATTTTATTTGTAAAAGATTCGTAATCTTACAATTAGTTAAAAATTAATTTCTTTTGTTGAAAAATCTTCTTTTTTTTCATTAATTTTTTTAACTGAAGATTCAACTGTTTGTTTTTCAAATTACTTTTTCTTAGTTGAGAATTTAAGTATTTCGTTAAAAATTCGTATTTTTTAAATGAATTTAACTGTTTCTAATTTAAAACCTAAAAGATCTAACTAGCTGTTCGAAATAGACGAGTGTTCATCAATATAGTTGATTTTGCTACCCAAAAAAAAGATGACTTTTTAGGAAAACGTAGATAAAATTAACAAAAGTAAAAAATGAATCTCGAAAATTCCGGGTTTTGCTCTAAACTCTAAGGTACTTCTTGGTGTTCAAAAATCCGGGCTATAGTTCCCGGTTTTCCCAGTCAGTGACCACCCGACTTGAAGTTGTACATTTCTATAATTTTTTGTCACTTAAAATATGTGGTTGACTTTCTTTTTTTAAGTCAAATATTTAGGGGTTAATGTTGATAATCCAATGATTTTTCGATCGCACCTGGTGTGATAATTCTGAAAAAAAAGAACCTGAAAACAATGATGAGGAGAGTGGAGCTGAAAGGTAAACATAGAAACATAACCTACAATTTCTTGAGGTAATTGCAGATTTGCTTAATCTGGCATTAAATTGAACCAGCTATGGATAATAATTATAGTACAAATATACAAAATGTACAAAATGTACAAAATGTACAAACGGATTTTAAGGTGAAACACTGGACAGTTAAAAACACACGAAATTGACTCATTTATTTGTCAGATTGTATCTGTCACA
>NC_046661.1:77096315-77099955 GCF_010883055.1 Belonocnema kinseyi | reverse complement strand
ACACCCCTAACACACTTCCCACGAGTACCTGAAAACTACCCTTTAAACAAAAAATGTAAATTCTTCATGAAATCGACATTTTGAGCACAGTATTCTGGTATTTTTTTTAGTGAAAATTATCATTATTGGTCTAATGGAATATTTATTATCATTGGTTAATTAATTTTTAATTATTTAAACACATGGAATTTGTTGAAATATTTTTGTTCGAAAATTAATTTTTTCCCCCTTAAAATTATCACTGTTAGTCTAGTGGAATATTTAATAACATTAGTTCATTAATTTTTATTTGTTTAAACAAATCGAACTTGTTTAAATCATCTTTTAAATTCATTTTTTCCCTGAAAATTATTACTATTTGTCTAGTGGAATATTTATTAACAGGTCATTTATATTCAATTAATTAACAAAAGAAATTTGTTTAAATAATTTCGTTTCGATTTCTAAAGAAATTTAATAAAGGAATGTTGATAAATATTCCACTGAAGAAATATTAATATATTTTAATAAAAAAATTATTTACAGGAATCCCATTTGCTTAAACAATTAAAAATTAGTGAATTAATATTAATAAATATTCCAATAGACCAGTAGTAATAATTTTAAGGAAAAAAAACGAAATTTCGAAAAAAATTGTTTAAAGAAATCCCATTTGTCTGATTAATAAAACAGTAATTTACCAATGTTATTAAATGTTCTGCTAGACTAATAGTAATCATTTTTAGGTGGAAACGAATTTTCAAGAAAAAAAAAATATTTAAACAAATTCCATTTGTTTAAATAATTGAAAATTAATTCACCAATGGTAATAAATATATCCACTGGACCAATATTAATAATTTTAAGTAAAAAATACGAGAATACAGTGTTCAAAAGGTTGATTTCACGAAAAATTGACATTTTTGATTTTAAGGGTAGTTTTCAGGTACTCGTGGGTAGTGGCTTAGCCAGGATTTGACAAAAGGGGGGGTTTTCATGTCTGAACGGAAAGTGAGTTACTAGTTATAGGGGAAAAATTAGGGTAATATAAGACATGGAATTTGTAAATATCATATTTATTATTATTATATTATTCCTATTTTAACATTAACTTTTAAAATGTTTATTTAATATTGTACTCAGTCTAATAATAGCAATAATATTAATAATAATAGTTCAATGTAGTATAATATCAGAGAGAAATAGTCACAATGCATTAGAAATATCAGTTGATAGAAACATGGCGCCCCCTACTCGCCCGTATACCCGTGATGATCATTTGAATATATATATATATATATATATCGGTTTTAAATCCACGAGTGATTTCAGGACTCGGTCGGTGTGCAAAGAAACTGCACCACCGACAATGACCGTCATGAGGTAAATGAAAGTGGCCCTCAACCCTTAACATGTGTGCGTCGTGTGGCCATCGTAGGTATATCGCACGCACACAACCTGATATCGGCTTTAAAGTTTAACTCAGGCAGATTTAGAATTGAGATTGATGGTATTTTACTGTTCGATCCCGAAGCAAGCAATTTTGTGACAGATACAATCTGACAAATAAATGAGTCAATTTCGTGTGCTTTTAACTGTCCAGTGTTTCACCTTAAAATCCGTTTGTACATTTTGTACATTTTGTACATTTTGTATATTTGTACTATAATTATTATCCATAGCTGGTTCACTTTAATGCCAGATTAAGCAAATCTGCAAATACCTCAAGAAATTGTAGGTTATGTTTCTATGTTTACCTTTCAGCTTCAGTCTCCTCATCATTGTTTTCAGGTTCTTTTTTTTCAGAATTATCACACCAGGTGCTATCGAAAAATCGTTGGATTATCAACATTAACCCCTAAATATTTGACTTAAAAAAAGAAATTCAATCACATACTTTAAGTGACAAAAAGTTAAAGAAATGTACAACTTCAAGTCGGGTGGTCACTGACTGGGAAAACCGGGAACTATAGCCCAGATTTTTGAAATTTTGAAGGAACTAGTTCCACTTTCAACCAAAGAGTTGAATTTACAATCTAAGAAGATGATTTTTTAAAGAAAAATCTAATATTTGATATTAAAAACAAAAAAAGATTTTGTTTTAAATTAGAAACAGTTAAATTCATTCAAAAAATACGAATTTTCAACGATATTCTTGAATTCTCAAATTAGAAAAATTAATTTTAAAACAAACAGTTAAATATTCAGTTAGAAAACTAATTACAAAATTTTTTTTACTAAAATAAATAAATTTTTAACTAAAAGTAAACTGAAAAAAAGTAAACAAACTGAATTTTAAAGAAAGTAGTCCAACTTTCAACAGAGTTGAATTTTCTACCTAAAACGTTGAATTTTGAATTAAAATACTTAAATTCTCAAATAAAACAAATTATTTTTCAACCAAACAATTCGATTTTTAACCAAATAGTTAAATTTTCAGTTAACAATTTGAGTTTTAACCCAGAATATAAATTTTCAACAAAGATTATGAACCTTTAATAAAAAATAAACGATGAAGAAACAGTTAAATGTACTCGTATATGAAGTATACGAATTTTCAACAAAATACTAGTATCCTTAACTAAAAAAATTAATTTTCAACTTAACAGTTTAATTTTCTGTCAAATAGTTAAATATTCAGTTAAAAAAATTAGTTTTAACCAAAAAAATATTTCCACAAAGAAGTATCGTTTTCAACCGAAAAGACGAATTTTCAACTAAAATTTAGAATCTTTAACAAACAAAAATATATGAATTTTAAAGAAAGTAGTTTAAATTTTAACTCTTTCGTTTAAAAATTCAACTATTTTGTTGAACATTATTCCAATTTCGACAGAAACTTTCATCGGTTAAATTAAAAACTCGATTTTTAATTTGAAAATTTTTACTAATAAATTTCGCAATCAGAATTAATCTCTTTCGTTTAAAAATTCAACTATTTTCTTGAACATTATTACATTTTCGACAGAAGCTGTCATCTTTGAAATGAAAAACTCGATTTTTAATTTGACCGGAAAAATATACATCTATAAAATATTTTCAAAATGTTAGCAGCTTACAATTAATAATTATTACAAGTTATTACAAAACTCCAAATAACTTTGAATTTGATGAATAGTCCAGAATGCAAAAAGGATAGATTAAAATAAAATATGATTCTTCAGTATGAAAAAGCTTTCAATACTTTTACTTGATTAAATAGCAATAGAAAATGGAAAAAGCTAAAAAATGTAGAAACTTTGGCCAAGAGTCGAAATTTAAATGAAGGCAATTTTGTACTAATAGGGTGTGAGACTAATCGACTTTTATGAAGATTAATCGACATAAAATTAAACTAATGATAGTGTCTAAATGCATATAAAATTGACAGTATGATGATAAGTGGCATTGCTGTGATAAAACTGGCTCCACTTCTACAAACTTGGTTTTCGTAAGATATTTTGAATCGGATCTGATTTGGGAATCTACACAAGTTCATTTCTGAAAAGAAGAAAATTTAATGTTTTTTTGTAAGTAAATGAATCCTAATTCTGTTTGGGGCCGTGCATACAATAAGTCGTCCTTTTTGGTTGAAAATTCAATTGTTTTCTTGAAAATTCGTTTTTTGACTTAAAAATTCATTTTTTTGTTTGTAGAAATTTCATCTTTCTTGTTTAAAACT
>NC_046661.1:77092414-77096215 GCF_010883055.1 Belonocnema kinseyi | reverse complement strand
CGGAAGACCAAATCTGTCGGATGAGACGTTTGTATCTGCTTCGGAGAGTATCCTTTATAGATGTCACATCCTGAATGCGACTCTGTGGCACGCCCAGGTATGCATAAGTCTCTCCAGCGCAAAGGTGTCGCATGGCGCTTCTATCAACGAGCTCAGGATCTTCAGGAATTCCATTAAGTTTTCCTCGCTTCAAATAAACCTTGGCGCATTTGTCTAACCCAAATTCCATTCCAATATATATATATATATGATACATGGAATTCTTCGTTGGATAATTCTCTACAGGCTCTCATAGTTTCTTGTCACATTTCTCAGACCCTAAAAAATTATTCCAAAAACTCAAAAAAGTGATTTTTCCCTATGCATTTTACATGGGAAACTTCAAGTCAAAACCGGCACCTGTTATAATCGAAAAATAAAAAAATAAAAATTATGAAATTTCTTTTTTCGGATTTCAAATAAAATTGGGGGGATCGTTGCCCTCTAAGAAATAAAAGCCTTTTTGGACCACGCTAGTGCGCACGGTTGGCCGTTTTATTCCAGGAAAAAAATTCCCGGTTTTTTCCCGGCGTTTTCCCGGTTCACAACAATTTTTGATGATAATTGTGATTGAAACATTCGAACTCTTGAATCTAAAAATATTTTCATTTTGAAGTTACAAAAACTGAATTTCAAATTAAAAAAGAGAACCCATTTTGAATTTTTATCTTTTAAAATTTTTTTTATTGAAACACTCAATAATTTACTCATATAAAATGGAAGCTTCTGACACATTTCAAGTGAACATTTCTAAATTAAATTCCGTTAAGTTGTAAAATCAAAAATGTAAACTCTTATAAATTGTACAGTTCGAAGACTCTGAATTTTAAAATCCGAGCTACCATATTCAATTCTAAAAAAATCAAAATTGAACGATTATGATTTTATGAACTGAAATTTCTTATATTAGTATATAAATTAATTATATTTTAGGTCTTAAAAATGAATAATTATTCAGTTGCTATTCATTTATTAAAACCTGTGTTTCTTTTGAAATCTTTTGCAATATTTTTTTAAAACAATTTTTTAAAATTAAGAAATGATTTTCAATTTCCCCAGGTATCTTCAGAAAATTGTTGTATTATCTTTAAACCTGTCAAAATCCCTAAAATGATTTTTTAAAATTTTAACTCTACATTTCGCTTTAACCTTTTTGGGATACATTCAGATTTTCAATTATTTCTGAAATAATTACAAAACTTTTAATTATTTATGAAAGTTATTTAACATTTTCCTAAAACTATGTTAAAATCCTTCGAAGTTTAAAAAAATGCTTTTAAATCTTACAGATTCTTTTTTGACAATTTTGAAAATCTTTTTAAATCTTTAAAAATATTCTCTTGAAATTAATTATTCAGAATAAGAAATAATGTGCAATTTTCTCTGAAAACCTTAATAATTTTGTACTCTTTTAAAGCCTTTTAAAATGCTCAAAAACCTCCTAAATTTTGTGCTTAAAATCTTTAAAAATCTAAAAAAAATTTTTATCCTCTCGGGTTGAAATTATTTTTCAGTCATCTCAAAACCTGTATATATCTCTTAAACTCACTCGAATTTTTCTAAATTAATAATTAGTTCATTTTAATTTATTCATCAACATTTTTTTTAATAATTTCAACTATTCTCTTCGAAATAATTTTTTCAAAATAGAACATCAATTGCAATTTTCACAGGAATTTGGAGGAATTGTTTTCATTATCTTAAATCATTTTAAAATCCTTGAAGAACGTCCAAAAATTCTATTGTAATCTCCACAAATTTAATTTTTGTTTGAAATTCTTTGAAATCTTACTGAAAATTTAAATCAAGTTGTAATATTTACAAAACTTTTAAACATCTCTTAAACTTACGCGAATTTGAAAAAACTAATAACTCTTAAATTGTTATTTATACATCAAAATGAAATAATTTTACTTACAAATAAATAAGTTGAAAATAGAAAAATTACAAATGTGACGTTCAAAGTGTAAATTTAGTCGTCTGAAATTTAAGCTATTCAAGGTTCTCTATTTTAAACAATTCAGTTTCAAGTTTTTTAGTTTTCAATAGAAACAGTTAAATATTGCTGTATATTGAAAAATAGTTCTTTTCCTCACTGGAATTTTTCAATTGAATTGCTTTTGAACTTGAATGTATTAGATAGATTTTTCTTCGCATATTCTCATTTATTTTTCACAACCATACAAAATATTAACATTATTTAAAATGACTGTGAACAAAGCTAAAGTAGCAGCAGAGACTGTAAAATATATGAAGCGTTATTCTTCAATAAATTTTATATTATAAATAATATATTAGAGAAAGAAAGCAAAAATATTTTATTATCTTAAACAGATAAGGTTCACAAACCAAAATTTTATTAAAACTTTATTAAAACTTTACAAGGCACTGCCTATGGTTACGGAATTTTTCGTAGTTTGCCCCGAACTCTGGAAAAGTGGTTAATGTCACGGAAAATTCCGTAATTATACAGACAGTATGACTGGTTTTTTTTTTTTCAAAATTTAATACTGTCCGAAATCGACATTTAATATTGCACAATTTTCATATGGAACTATTCTTTTGGATAACCGCAGGGTTATTAATATACCCAGAACAGTGTCAAGAGACAGTTTTTTAGAACGTCTTTAGAAAAATAATGTTATTTCTTTGACGTTTTGCATATCTTGCGGCGTGGGGGGGGGGGGCGTGAATTTTCGTTTTTCAGATAAAAAAACTATAACTAAAACAAGTTTCGAAATTGGATGAGAAATTATATCAGAATCAGAGAGAAAAATATAAATAACTATACTATATTTAAAAATATCATACTTTTAACAAAAATTGAGATTATTTTTTGTTAATCGGCGTTTTAAATTTTGTAATTTAAATACTCATAACATTGCCTTTTTTTGTGCAAAAATGTGAAACATGTATTGTCTTATACCATTTGAAAATCAACGAATTTTAGTGAGAAATAATTATGTAATTTAATCATAGACTGCCTGCGCGAATTTACATAAATCGGATCAACAGAATGAATGTACAACTTGGAAAAATCCCACAAACATGATTCGACTGTAGTCAGGAAATTCCGAATCAAAACATAATCTATGATCCACAGCCATAAATATATTTGTGTGAAGTCGAAAAAATATTGTCTATAACTTGACAGCATCCTTTTGACAGCCTCGTCCGCTGTTTTTAGTTCGCTGTTTTTAGTACTCTAAGCCACCATATTATAAGCCTAGAACCCCCCTGAAATGTGAGCATTATATAGCCCTTTATCAACAAGTCTCGCAAATAGTTCAAAAAACGGCCACTGCATAACGCACAATATTTTGTCTAGCCGTACTGTTGGGAAAAATAATGACACCAAATGGCATTCTAGCTCGGCCAGAACCACGTTTAAAATTTCGAGTTAAACGCGGTTACCAATCACAACCCGAGCAGATGACTGCCACGGCAGTCGCATATTTTCGCGACTCACTTTTCAGGCGACCCTGCAGTCTCATAAAATGCTGATTTCAAATTAAATATCTTATATCACTCGCAATGTACCACACGTCTCTTCATGTGGAGCTCAGTGTTCACAGGACGGCTTGCAAAAGCATGGTCGGCCAGGGTTTTACAACTGGACATGCAAACATCGCTTTTCGCGTAAAAACGTTCCTAACACGTGAGTTATTACTTAGATAAAGTGGGCTCTATACTGTATTACAATTAAATTCTTAATAATTTGTAAACCACCCTTTTATATTATTATAAAATATACGGTCATAT
>NC_046661.1:77072769-77092314 GCF_010883055.1 Belonocnema kinseyi | reverse complement strand
ATTTCGCTGGAAGCGGGTGCAATTTTTCAGATTAGCACCCGCTCCCGGCGAAATCCTGCGGTTGTCCTTATGACAAATTTTTAATTATATATATATATATTTCTGGCGTAATGAAAGTTTAATTATGATTTTCTCCGTTGCACCCACGCTAGCTGCGCCGCCCCTGACGTTTTATAGTGCGACCGTGAGTGTGACCCGTGCGAGCAATCATCGAACAGTCAGCGTGAAATCTGATGGAATCAGACGGAGTCGAGAGCAGTCAGTGTGCGTCTACAGGTCTATATGGGAGTCGACAGCAGTCAATGGACTTTCAGAGAGTGTTCATTCCAATTAGTGACATGCCACCATTGAAATCACACTTAGCTTACCAGAAAGAAGCAATCTTATGAAATCCTATACAATCAGAAATTAACTCATATGAAATCAAGTTCAATCATCGGAAAAGATTCAGACGATTTCTGAGTGAAGGGCCCCTCGCTTTGCAAAGCATGATAAACAAACTAAGCGTCCTATCAAAAATCCGAAAACACCTTTGGATTCATTTTGGGCTACTCCTCTGACCAAACCGGATGCAGTTTCTACAAAAGTACATACATTTTCGACCCTAAAAGATGGAATATAAATAAATTAGTTAAACAACAAAAGACAGAAAATGACTTTTTAATGATTTCCCAAAGGTTTCACAAAGATTTAAATGACTTCCCAAAAATTTCACGATAAATATTTAATTGATTTTTCACAGATTTCAATGACTTCTTAGAATTTTCAATGATTTCTCCAAGATTTCATAAAGATTTAAAGGATTTTTCCAAAGATTTCAATTATTTCAATGATTTCCCAAAAATTCCAAAGATTTCCCAAATATTTCACGAGGATTTCAATGATTTCCAAACATTTCACAAAGATTTTCAGATATATTTTAAAGATTTCAATGATTTCCCAAATATTATATAAATTTTTTTAACGATTTCGGATAGTTTAAAAAGATCTCGCAAAGAAATCTGCGATTTGCCAAAAATGTGAATAATTTCACAAATATTACAAAATATTCCAAAAATATTTCAAATATTTTGCAAACATTTCCAAAGATACGAGAAAGATTTTAGAAAGACTGTGGAGAAATGATTTCAATAACTTCACAAATATTTCAAAAACATTTTTAATTTTTCGTTAGGATTTCTAGAGATTTCGTAAGCATTTCAATGATTTCCCAGAGATGTTAGAAAGATTTTAAATATTGCGCAAACATTTCAAATATTTCGCAAATATTTCTAAATATTTCAGAAAGATTACAATGGTTTCCCCAAGATTTTCGAGATTTTACAAACACTGTCAATATTTCTTAAATATTTCGGATAGATAAAAAAATTTAACAAATAATTCCATTATGTCCCAGGTATTAGAGAGATTTTTGAAGAAATTCAAACTATTCGATGAATTTAATCATTCGATTTTAGATGGGGGCAAATCAATACTTTGCCCCCCTTTGGTAAATCGGAGGGGGGTGGCTTCCTGTGTCCCCCAGGACTCCGCCGCCTCTGCTGTCAGGTTTTCCTGACATTCCCTGACATTCTGGAATTTCCTGATAAAATGAAATTTGCTCAATTTCTAAAGTGGCTTAGAGTCATTGCTGGGGGTATTGGCGCGACTGCAAAGGGAAGGCAATTATCGTAGCGAAACTTGAACGTGGCGAGGGAGCGAGTGTCGGAGTCTGATACGACGGGTCAGGTCCCCGGGGATTCTCAGGGACTCAAACGGGAGTATCCCTCTCATCGCTCAGTTAATTACAGAGTCCTTCTTCCGTTCACCTCTCCCTTTCATTTCCTTACCTCTACTCTACTCTATTCGCTCCTTGAGAATTGAGAGCTTTCGCTTCCCGGGACGAAAGCTTTAAAGCTCGCACTTGAAAAATAAAAAAAGTCACAGAGAGAGAGAGAGAGAGAGAGAGCGAGAGAGAAGGAAATTCACGAAAAGTTTCAGGAAGGAATCGTATTCTGCTAATCTGCTTATAATTGAACAATTGTACTTTTCATATCTTTTATCTTTAGAGAGCGGATTAGCGCCACTGTTAAGTTTGCTGCCGCGGCTCTCACACGCAGAGAACACCGACTACATCATTATTAGTGATTCTTGATTATTTCGAATTGAGAGCAATTGAAGTTTAAAAAAAATGTATGACATGATTTCGAATTGAACCAGTTATATTTTAGATTATGCAAAATGCTGAACAAAGAACAATATTTCAAATGGAATAAAATCTAATTGAACTTCTATCATTTCTAAATAAAAGCGTTTAAATTTTATAATTTTCATTACTTTAAATTATTAAATAGAAGCTTTTAAATTCCAAAACTCTTGAACACAAATTTTTTATTTTGAACAAATTCATTACGAAGGGAAATAATTTATAAAATTGTATCGTTTCTATTTCAAGGTGTTCAAGATTAAATAATTTTATTTTGAATTCGAGTATCTCGAGATTGAATGATTTCATATTAAAATTTCGAAAATAGGACAATTTTAAAACGTTAAAAATTGAATAATACAAATTGCAAAAGAATGGAAATTATATTACTTCTGATTAAAACATACCAAACTTAAATACTAATAATAATTTAATAATAGTTTTACTATTTTAATTATTGAATTCTAATTAGAAATTTTAAAAAATACACTGTAAAAAATATTGCTGAAAATTACATTTCGTTCTGTAAGTTTTTCCTATGATTGTTGTGGGAAAATTACACGTTTCTTGTAAATTGGCAGTGATTATTAAAGGAATTTTACCATAAATGAATGAAATTTACAATAAACGTGTAATTTTCCCACAATAATCATAGGACATAAAATACCAGTGATTTTTGTGGGAATTTTACACTAAAGTGTGACTGAAATAAAAATGTAATTTAACAACGTTTATGTAAGTTTCCAACGATTAGTGTAATTTCACACGAGGAGTGTAATACGTTTTACAGCAGCGATGTAAAATTCCATAATCCTTGTAATTCCGCTGTTGAACACTTGATGGCTTTTGTGCAAACCAAACAAAAACATTAATTATTTCTGCCTAATAAAAACATGACTCCTTTTATTTATATATCTTATTATTCTTACGATTCGATTTAATTAAAAGATACATTAAGCGATTCAAAATACCTGGGCTGGTCATTGCGCATGCGCAACCTGTTACATGCGGCGTTTTACAGCATCACTATAATTTCACAAGGCGACTGTAAAATTCCATTCTTCCAAAACTGCTTTTTATCATCTGCGTGCGATTTTACACTATCGTGTTATTTGTACCTAATTTTGGTAAATTTCTCACAGTAATCACTGGTATTTTTATGTCCCATGATCTTTGTGGTAAAATTGCATGAAACTTTTTAAAGTGTAGATAATTCAAAATTGAACGATTCTAATTCAAAACTTTCGAATTTTAACAGATTTAAATTCGAAACTATTACAATTTGACCATTTGAAACTGAAAACTAAATTGATTGTTTCAAAGGCAAAGCTTCTGAAATTGTATAAATCTAAATTTGTATTAATTAAAAAAAATTATGATTTAATATAAAAATTGATTAGACAAAATTTTCGAAAACCAAAAAATAAATTCATCTTTATTTTCACCTTTGAACATGAACAATTTTTCAATTGTAAAGCTTGAAAATTAAATTATGCTAAAGAAAAAAGTTGAAATGGAAAGTAATTTTTAATGCGAAATATTAAAAATGAAAAAAATGCTTACCCCAGAACCTTAATAACATAAAAAAATCCGAACTACATTCAAAACATGTCGCAAAGAATTGTGATATTAAAACATTTTTGTACTTAATCTTTTATATTTTATATTACTTTTAAAGTGAATTTAAATCTTTTAGAAATCAAACATTTTTAAATTTTCAATTGTACTTTTCGAAATTCAATCATTTTAATTTTATTCGTAAAATTTAAATTACTTTAAGTACATTTAGATCTCTCAGAAATTGACCATTTTATAATTTTCAATTATACTTTTCGAAATTCAATCACTTTGATTTTAATCACAAAATTCAAACCAATTAAATTAATGTGAACAAATTTTAATAGTTTATAAATGAACTATTCAAAAATTTCTAATTATATTTCTCAAAAGTCAACAATTTCCATTTTTAGCGCAAAATTTAAAATTAATAGATTAATTTGAGTACATTTAAATTTGTTTTAAATTAACAATTTTTTAATTAACTTTCTCGAAATTCAAAAATATTAATTTTGATTGAAAAATTTAAAATAATTACCTTAATTGGAGTAAAATAACAATTTATTCATTTTCAATGATACTTTTAGATATTCAACCATTTCAATTTTAGTAGCACATTTGAAGCCAGTTACGTTACTTTGAGTAAATTTAAATTGTTAATAAATTAGCAATTTTTAATTATTCAATTATACTTTTAGAAATTCAACAATTTCACTTTTAATCGTAAAATGTAAATTTGATTTATAGATATTCTAACGATGATCAATAGAAAATTGTTTAACTTTCTTTATTTTTGAATGAAAAAGACCTTTTTCCCCTCAAAGAAAAACATATATTCCTTCATTAAAAACAGTAATAGAATCAGAATTGATTAATTTTTGATAAATCTTTACATTAATTAAATATTGCATGAAATGTACAGTCGCGAGACAAAAAAGGCAAATGCCAGTGGAAACAAAATAGTTGCAGTGAATTAATTCGAACATTTTTCTTGTTAATAATTAAAACAATTTCTTGGTTCAGATTCAGGAATTTCATAATTCGTTAATTTTCCTATTTCGGCAATTTTACTGTAACCTATATGGTATTTTATAATAACCGAAATTTTTCGGCAATTTTCTATTCCAAATATTTCCTTTCTGGGAATTCTATTTCTCGGAATTTTTTAGTCGTCCCATGAAAATATTTTTTATTCTTATTTATCAATTATTAAAATAATGATAAAATTGTTTAGATTTGCGGATAAAAATTCGAAAATTTTGCACTGTCGGTAATATTATAGTATCGAATATTTTATAATGGTAATTTTATTTCGTATTTCGGGAAGAATCTACTATAAATTATATAATTAGACTTTGAAGTCTTTTTTTTAAGAAGATATAAAAGAAAGTCAGGGTTGCTACGAAATCCTAATTTCAAAATTCTACGACCTGCCCTGGCCTTTTCCTGATATTTTGTTTCATTTTTACCGATTTTCAACCGAATAGTTAAATTTCCAAAAGAATTTTTAACAAAATAGTTGAATTAAAAAAAAAATTCAACTAAAATGATGAATCATTAATAAAAAAATGAATTTTAACAAAGTAGTTCCACGATCGAATAAATAGTTTAATTGAACCAAAAAATACGAATTTTAAACAGAATAGTTGAATCCTCAGTCAAAAAGAATGACTTCAACAAAGTTTTTGAACTAAAAGAAACTAAATAAGATTAACTTCAACATCAGTCTATCGAAAATTTCCTGGATGTCAGCTATTCCCTCACATTTTCTGAACAATGATAGTAGTAATCTTGAAATATTACCAACTTTGAAAATTTCCGAATGAACCAAATCGCGAATCTTAACAATTAAAAACAAATTTTATTATAAACAAATTATGGGATAAAGAATAAAATACAAAACATGTTCACAAAATAAATGTATTTTATTTATCATGCTTTACTTATAAATAAAAAAATTTGTCAATTGCTTAGATTCGGGAATTTCCCTGCGTCAGCAATTTGATAGTAGGAAAATTTATATTGTCCGAAATTTTATTATTTCTGGAATTTTCTGATTCAATTGCAGTGAAACCTGGATTTATGTATCGTTTCGGATATGGCTTGTAGTGACCTTCCGACACAAATTCAGGGACTCTGAATGTAAACGTAACTTAGATAATTAGACTTTGATGCATTTTTTGGTAAGATATAAAAGAAAATCCTTTTTAATAAAAAAGAAACGCTTTATAAGAAGGAATTTAGGTAAAATTTATCAAATATTTAAAATTATCATGAATAAATCAGTCTTTTTTAATCGTATTTTTAAGCTACTCCTATAATTGGGCGGTGTCAGAAATCACTGAGCTTAACTCGGGGTGGGGTTTTATCCCACGGGAATCCAGAGCGAGCGAATCGTTGCCGGGATTGAACGCTTGAAATGGAATATCCAATAATCTCGCAGCTCTAGAGCGCTAAATAAAAAAGAAATGTTTTATCGGCAAATCGCAGCGGCGCAGCCATTTCAATTCCGTCCCGGGCTTTTCCAGCGAAATTAATTATTGATTTCGGATAGGCGTCGAGACGTCGCTTTTAATCGAAAAGCGAACCAACCGGCACCTCCGCCTATTTCAAATCAGATGCTGAATCCTCCCGAGAGAAACTTTCAATGCTTAGTTAGCGAATTCGAATCATTTTCCTTCGGTCTTCACTCTTACAGAATCAGGCTAACCAAACTGCTAATTTTTCCCTTCCTTTGAAAATTAAATAGATTTAATTTATTGAGTTATACAGGGTGGTCGCAAAACCTTATTTTCGAAATTTCCGACTTTTCCCTGGTGAAGAATTTTTCATTTTCCCCAACTGTTAATATTTAAAGATCAAAATTCTAAACATTTTTAATATATACCAAATCCATTTCAATTTAGGCAGGTTCTGCGCTTCAAGTCGCAGAATTTTTCACAAAACATGTTAGTTTTTTTAAAATTGGCCAATATATATTTTTGCGATTTATGAAAACAAGATAGGTAGGTAGGTATCCGATATATGGTAAGAAATTAGTGAATTGAATGAAAATTGTACGCTAATGGAAAACGAAAACAAATTGTAAATGAGTTTCCTGAAACAAAAATTTAACTTTCAAAGGTTCATGACACTCCACTTCTAAAAGAAAATCTGCCGATCAGATTAAAAAGAACTTTGGATTCGGTTTGGGAGATTGTAATAAAAATCAGAAAAGATCCACCGCCTAACGCCAGATAATCTCACCTAATGACACTTCAAAAATTTACTTTATGTCATAATTTTGGACTTTTTTGCGCAACGATGCCGATTTTTGGGATTTTTTAGTTTTCTCAACAAAAAAACGACTTTTGGGTGGAGGTACTGGCCGTCAGCACCTACACTAGGGAAAATTGAAAAAAATTTTTAAAATTAACCGGCCCAAATTAAAAAAAAAAACAACTCCTATCTCCTAAAAACTACCCTTATAATAAAATAAGCACTCACACTAAACGTAAACATATCAAAATTTTTGGCTTTTTTGGGCTCTTCTTGGACATCAATACCTATTTTTGGGCTCTTTTAGTTTTCTCAAAAAACAGAAAATTTAAGATGTTGATGGCCCAGTGTTGAAACAGTACTCGCAGCCTATATTGACTATTTATATTTACCAATCCTCCATTGATGCTTGGCCCAGCATCGGCACTTTATTGCGCCAAGTCTCACTTTTTGTACGGGAAACCATGTTGTATGAGGATCAACCAAAGTCTGGCCCAGTGACGACACATTACTGGGCTAAGTGTCACTTTCACCACGGCAAACCATGTTCTATTTAAATTGGCCCACTGTTGAGCCAATACTGGCAGCCTACATTAGCTATTTTGAAAAATATGTTTATTAATATTGTTTACGAGCAATTCCATGTCAAATTATCTGATAAATAAAAAAGTTTCAAAATCTTCTTTGATTTTTCAAATTTCAGATTCGGATCTCTATCAGTTTTAGAGAAATAATTAAGAATGTACGCCGTGGCATGAAGATCTTAGTGCGAAATCAATAAAATAACCAAAGTTATGAAAGTAAAAAAAATTATGTATGCACTGGGATCGTCATGCCGTGGCGTATGTAATTAAATATTTCTCGAAAACGAACAGAGATCCCATTCGGAAGTTCACAGGGCTTTTAGAGGACATTGTAAGCTAACTATCAAAAAATAAAGATACAGAAAAAGTGGATTTTTTCGTAAGCTCAATTTAAAAATCTGTTTTTTAAAAATCAAAGAAGTTTTTAAATATTTTCTGAAAACTGCATTTGATTAAGAATCATTTATAACAAAAATAAACTTTGATAGCATTAAAATCACCAAAGTTATAAGAGTTCAAAAATAAACACAAAAATTTTCAATTTTGAATATCTCCCAAGTTTTTTGAATTTTTCAAAATCGTTTAAAGGTTTTTCCTTCAGCGCCTAATACTGCAATTTTCATCAAGATTACTAAAAATAGCTTAAATTCTTCAGATGATTTGACATGGAATTGCGCTTATGTGTTCTTAAATGTGTAAAAACTATAAATGCAACTGTCGCGAAAACAACACTATGTCCTGTTTTTTTTTCCAGAAAATTACTCAAGTTCCATCTTTAGAAAAAACTGTAAATATTCCGAAAAAATTACATTTTATGTCAATATTAAACGTTGTAAAATGGCCTGAAGCATGCAAAAAACAAATCTCACACGAAAGATAAAGAATTTTTGTTATTGAAAAATTGTCAAAGTTCGCGATGAAATTTCTAAATTCCATCGTTAAAAATTGTAAATGTTTACGAAAAATTGCATTGCAAAAAGTTTTAAAGTGGCCTACAACGGGAAAAAATGAAATATTACACGTACACAAATTTTAATCGATTTAAATTGTTTATTTTAAAATTATGTTGTTGATAATCCTGTTAACAGGATCTGTATTTTACATTTAGATAACGTCATATAATAATAAATAATTAGAAAAAGAGAGTTTAAGATTTGGTAATTTAACTTTTCTGAACTGTAGCTTATGAGGATGGCTTTTTCACCGAGTTCCAACTTGTCGGTTGCGTTAGAGATTTTATTTGTAATATAATGTTCAAAATGTAATAATGTACTTAATCTAAACTATTAAAAATACTCGCAAAAATTAATATTTATTTTTCAAATGACTTTTTTGCCGTATCGTTAGACTATAGGAGTAGTCGTTAAAATTAACCAAAATGTTTAAATGAAATTTCAATTGTTGAAATCATAAATAATATTCGGACGATATGCAGCCGTATAATGATGAATGGATAAAGTAGATGCGTGCTAAGAAAAAATCAATGATTTTTTATCATTTTTTGAATAAACTCCGGCATCCAGGTTTGGGGATATATTGGTAACCGTTGCTCTGTCGTTACTTTCACCTGCCATTGAGCCAATAGTTGCATCCAGTGTTGGGCCTGTTTCGGCCGCCGAGTACATACCGTACTTGCACATCCAGCCAGGGCCATGTTTAAAAAATTGCCGCCTCGGTCGGATAACAAAAGTGCCGCCTTTTTACGAACTAATAACCTTTTTTACTAACTTTTACTAACCAATTAAAAACAATTCTTGTAATTTAAACAAATAATGATTGAAAAATGCACAAGAATGTCTGTAAATATTACAACTTTTGATTTCTGATAAGAACATTACATCCACACGCACTCGAGTTAGGTAGTTCAAGATACAAAACAGCCGCGACAAACAACTCATTAACATTCAATCGATTCGTGATAATAAAATGAAAATTTTATTTTCATTATTTTTTTTTTTTGTAATTGAAGAAAAACTCCGTTCCAAATTTACCGCCCGGTGCATTGCCTATGTTGCCCCTATGGCAAATCCACGCCTGCATCAAGCTATGGCTCAATACTGGCAGCTGAATTCCGAAAATATTTTTGCTAATGCTGGATCACTGTTGGGCCGTATTGGAAATCGCACTTGGGTCAGAATTTTCGGCTTCTCTTGGACACCAATACCAATTTTTGGGCGCTTTTCGTTTTCTCAAAAAATTAAATTTTGTGGTGGAGGTGCTGGCACCTCGACTACAGAAAACATAAAGAAATAAAAACATCAACCACAACAGAATTTTCGGCTTTTTTCGGGCTTTCAAAAACTGCAAAAATTAAACATAAAAAAATAACCTCGTTCTCCTAAAAACTGCCATTATAATAAAATATGACTCGTAATAAACGGAAGCATATCCGAATTTTTGGCTTGTTGGGCTCTTCTTGGGTCTCAATACAAAATTTTTGGACATTTTTAGTTTTCTCGAAAAACCGGCTTTTGGGTGCAGGTGCTGGCAGGAGTACAGGAATTAAAAAATCATACACGCGAGAATTTGAAATACTACTGTGGGGTAGATGTATTAACTAGCTTTGGAAAGTTGTCGGGGGTAATTATTTTGAACTAACAATTTTAATATTTTGAATTCTCTTGAAACTTTTAAAAATTCTTGAAAGTTTTAAAAATACTCTGAAATATTTCAAATCCGCTGGAATGCCTTTATTAAATTATTGAAATCTGCTCAAAATTCCTTGGAATTTTTAATAATATTTTTAAATACTTGGTATCTTGCGAAAACCATTTAAATTATAAAAATCTACACACAATCCCTTGGAATATTTTAAAATACCCTAAAATATTCCAAATTCTTAGAAATATTTTTTAATTTATTGAAACTTTTGAAAGCTCTTGAAAATTGGGAGGATTTTTTTTGATACCTTAAAAATTGTCGAATCTATTCAATTATCTTAAAAATTTTGAAATTTTTTGGAAGTTCTAAGAATACCCTGAAATATGTCAAATCCTTTGAAATCCCTTGAAACTTTCTAAAGTCCCTGAAAATGTTTTGGAATCTTTTAAAATACCCCTAAAAAATTTATAAACAAATTTCATTCTTTGGATGTTTTGAAAATATCCTAAAATCTTTCAAATTCTTTGGAATAATTTTAAATAGTTGAAATTAATTGATAATTCCTTTGAATCCATTAAAATGCCCTAAGATGTTGCAAATCCTTTGGAATACCTTTAAATTATTATTGAAATCTACACAAAATGACTTGGAATCATTTAAAATACCTTCAAATTTTACAAATCATTTTGCATATTTTGAAATCCTCAAAAACTTTATAGAGCTCCTGAAAATGCATTGAAGAAATATTTTTAAATACCCTTAAATATTTCAGATGCTTAGGAATACCTTTAAATGATTGAAATTGGCTCAAAATTCTTTAGAATCTTTTTAAATGCCATAAAATATTTCAAAGACCTTTATATCCATAAAATCTTTTGAAACTTTTTAAAGTTCCTTAAAATGCCTTGGAATCTTGTAAAATATACTAAAATATCTACATCCTTTGAAATCTTTCGGAGTCCTTTAGAACTTGGAATTTTCAAAATGCCCTAAAGTCTTTCAAATAGTATGGAATTCTTTCAAACTATTAAAACCTATTAAAAATTCCTTTGCATTTTTTTTAGATACACTTAAATATTGCGAATTCATTTACATTTTTTGAAACCCCTGGAAATTTTTTAAAGCTCTTGAATATTTCTAGAAATTTTTTTAAATAGCCTCAACATTTTTTAATACATTAAATTATCTTAAAACTTTTTAAAATTCTTTGGAAGTTTAAAAAGTACTCGAAAATATTTCAAATCCTTTAGAATACCTTTAAATTATTGAAATCTAAACAAAAGTCCTTGGATTCTTTTAAAATACCCTCAAACGTTTCAAATTATTTTAAGCCTTTTGAAATCCCTTGAAACGTTTTAAACCTCCTGAAATGCTTTGGAATCTTTTAAAATACCCCTAACAATTTCAAATCTTTTGAAGGCTTTAAAAAATATCCTACAAACAATAAAATCCTTCAAAATACCTTTAAATTATTGAATTTTTTAATCCTTTGAAACTTTTGGAAGGTCTTGAAAATTGATTGATATTTTTTTAAGTATCCTAAAAATTGTTTAATCTATTGAATTCTCTTGAAACACTTTTAAATTCTTTGGACGTTTTAAAAATTCACTAAAATATTTCAAATCATGTTAAATCTTTTCGAATCCTTTTAAACCTTTTAAAGCTTCTGAAGCTGTTTTAGAATCTTTTAAAACACCATAAAACTTTGTATTTTTTTTAAATTTTTAAAAAAATATTCTAAAATATTTCAAATTCTTTGCAAGTACCTTTACATTTTTTTAATTTGCTAAAAATTCCCTCAAATCTTTTGAAATACCTTTAAATATTTCGGATCCTTTCAAATGCCTTCACATTGTTCACATTTGGAATACTTTTAAATCTTTTGAAATCTCAGGAAACTTTTTAAAGTTCCTGAAAATTCCTTAGAAGCTTCTAAAATGTCCGAATATATTTTAAGCCCTTTGAATTCCTCTCAAACTTTTCAAAGCTCTCAAAAAATCTTTGGGATTTTCAAAATGCTCTAAAATTTGTCAGATAGTTTGGAATTCCTTCTAATTATTGATACCTATTACGAATTCCTTAGAATTTGTTTAGATACCCTTAAATATTGCAAATTCTTTTAAATATTTTGAAAACCTATAAAATTTCTCAACTCTTTAGAATCTTATCAAGAATAAATTCAAGAAAATTTACAAACAGGCATAAACCTGAATTTAAGAGTGGTTAACCCATGGGTAATTTTTTAGAAATAAAAGTATTTTGTTGTGAAAAAGATCTGTTCCTTCGCTCCGCTGACAATCGAACCACAGAACTAACGATTTTAATCGTCCTTTCAGACTAGATAAAGTAATGAAATAAATTTTTTTTTGTAATGAATTTCGTTCTAAAAAAGATCTCCTTCGCTGCCCTGGGAATCGAACCACTGAACTACCGATTTTCGTCGTCTTTTCAGACTAGATAGGGTAATAAAATAAAAAATTAATTTAATTTCTTCTGAAAAGATCTTCTCCACTGCGCTGGGAATCTAACAACAGAACTTCCGACTTTCGTCGTTTTTTCAGGTCTATCAAGCTAGCGCCTCCACAAAAGAAATTTCCAAATTTCTTAATGTCAGAATTTTGGGCTTTTTTTTGGGCTGTATTGCCGATTTTTGGGCTCCGCTACTCTTTGAGAAAATTCAAATTTTTAGTGGAGTGACTTGAATCAAGCTAGCACCTCCACTATATAAAAATTAAAAGAAAAAAAATCAAATACGTCAGAATTTTGGGCTTTTTTGGGGCTCTTGAACGCACCAACAACCATTTTCCAAAAACCACCCCCTACAAAATATAAAATCACCCACTATGTAAAAAATAAAATTCGGAAAAAACAAAAAACACCAGAATTTTGGGCTTATTTTGGGCTTTGAAATGCATGAAACAAAAATTTAAAAACTACCCCCATTTTCAAAAACCACCCCCTTGCAAAAAATAAAATTTGCAAAATCCAAAATGCACTAGATTTTTAGCTCATATTAGAGTCTCAAATGCACTTAACATTATATTACAAAAACCACCACTGTTTAAAAAAACGTGAACCTAATAATAAAAACTTAAACCCTGATGTTGGCATTTTTGAACAGCCCAAAAACCAGAGACTCCATTTGAAACGTAAAATTCGAAAAATATCAGAGACTATAGTAACACTGTAATATTCCGAAAAAGATTGGTTTACACAAAATTATGTATGATTGTTACAAAGGGACTGTTTTTTAACGTCAAGTGTTGGGGACCAAAAATCGGAGTAGGTATTTTTAAGAAGCCCAATAATCATAAACTCTACTGACACTGGAAAATTCTCAAAAATATTAATTTTTGACAAAGTCATATATGCATGGCAGAGAAGGGTTGATTTTATAAGTTAAGGGTTGAAGCCCAAAAATCGGAGTGGATATTTTGGAGGAGCCCAAAAATCAGAGACTACATTAACACAAGAAAATTCGCAAAAATATTATTTTTTGACAAATTCGTATATACGTGGTAGAGAAGGGTTGATTTTATAAGTTAAGGGTCGAAGCCCAAAAATCGGAGTGGATATTTTCGAGGAGCCCAAAAATCAGAGACTACATTAACACTAGAAAATTCTCAAAAATATAATTTTTTGACAACGTCGTATATACGTGGTAGAGAAGGGTTGATTTTATAAGTTAAGGGTTGAAGCCCAAAAATCAGAGTGGGTATTTTCGAGGAGCCCAAAAATCAAAGACTACATTAAGACTAGAAAATTCTCAAAAATATTATTTTTTGACAAAGTCGTATATACGTGGTGGAGAAGGGTTGATTTTATAAGTTAAGGGTTGAAGCCCAAAAATCGGAGTGGATATTTTCGATGAGCCCGAAAATCAGAGACTACATTAACACTAGAAAATTCTCAAAAATATAATTTTTTGACAAAGTCGTATATACGTGGTAGAGAAGGGTTGATTTTATAAGTTAAGGGTTGAAGCCCAAAAATCGGAGTGGATATTTTCGAGTAGCCCAAAAATCAGAGACTCTACTGACACTGGAAAATTCTCAAAAATATTAATTTTTGACAAAGTCATATGTATGTTGTAGAGAAGGGTTGATTTTGTACGTTAAGGGTTGAAGCCCAAAAATCGGAGTGGATGTTTTCAAGGAGCCCAAAAATCATAGACTACATTAAGACTAAAAAATTCTCATAAATACTAATGTATATATAACCATGTATATATGACTTTGTCCAGAAATAATATTTTTGAGAATTTTCTAGTGACAATGTAGTCTTTGATTTTTGGGCTCCTCGAAAATACCCACTCTAATTTTTGAGCTTCAACCCTTAACTTATCAAATTAACCCTTCTCTACAACGTTTATACGACTTTGTCAAAAAATAATATTTTTTAGAATTTTCTAGTGGCAGTAGAATCTCTGATTTTTGGGCTTCTCAAAAATATCCACTCTCATTTTTGGTCTTCAACCCTTAACGTATAAAATCAACCCTTCTCAACCACGTATATATGACTTTGTCAAAAAATAATATTTTTGAGAATTTTCTAGTGTTGATGTAGTCTCTGATTTTCGGGCTCTTCGAAAATATCCACTCCGATGTTTGGGCTTCAACCCTTAACTTATAAAATCAACCCTTCTCTGCCACGTATATACTACTTTGTCAAAAAATAATACTTTTGAAAATTTTCTAGAGATAATGTAGTCTTTGCTTTTTGGGCTCCTTGAAAATAGCCACCCTGATTTTTGGACTTCAACCCTTAACTTATAAAATCAACCCTTCACTACCACGTTTATACGACTTTGTCAAAAAATAATATTTTTGAGAATTTTGTAGTTTTAATGTAGTCTTTGATTTTGGGCTCCTCGAAAATACCCACTCTAATTTTTGGGCTTCAACCCTTAACGTATAAAATCAAACCTTTTCTACCACGTATATACGAATTTGTCAACAAATAATATTTTTGCGAATTTTCTTGTGTTAATGCAGTCTCTGATTTTTGGGCTCCTCGTAAATATCCACTCCGATTTTTGGGCTTCCACCCTTAACTTATAAAATCAACCCTTCTCCAACAAGTTTATACGACTTTGTCAAAAAATAATATTTTTGCGAATTTTCTAGTATCAGTAGAATCTCTGCTTTTTGGGCTCCTCGAAAATATCCACTCTCATTTTTGGGCTTCAACCCATAATGTATAAAATCAACCTTTCTCTACCACGTATATATGACTTTGTCAAAAAGTCATATTTTTGAGAATTTTCTAGTGTTAATGTAGTCTCTGTTTTTTGGGCTCCTCGAAAATATCCACTCCGATTTTTGGGCTTCAACCCTTAACTTATAAAATCAACCCTTCTCTACCACGTATATATGACTTTTTCAAAAAATAATATTTTTGAGGATTTTCTGGTGTTAAAGTAGTCTCTGATTTTTGGGTTCCTCGAAAATATCCACTCCGATTTTTGAGCTTCAACCCTTAACTTATAAAATCAACACTTCTCTACCAGGTATATATGACTTTGTCAAAAATTAATATTTTTGAGAATTTTCCATTGTCAGTAGAGTTTATGATTATTGGGCTTCTTAAAAATACCTACACCGATTTTTGATCCCGAACATTTCACGTTAAAAAACTGTCCCTTTTTAACAATCAAACATAATTTTGTGCAAACCAATCTTTTTCGGAATATTACAGTGTTACTATAGTCTCTGATATTTTTCAAATTTTACGGTTCAAATGGAGTCTCTGATTTTTGGGCTGTTCAAAAATGCCAACATCAAGGTTTAAGTTTTTATTATTAGGTTGACGTTTTTTTACACAGGGGTGGTTTTTGTAGTATGATGTTGGTGCGTTTAAGAGCCCAAAAAAGCCCAAAATTCTGACGTGTTCGATTTTTGTTTTCTTTCAATTTATATACAGTAGAGGTGCTGCCTTGATTCAAGTCAGCACCTCCACTCAAAATTTGAATTTTCACAAAAAGTAGCGGAGCCCAAATTTAATTAAAAAAAGTAAGTGAAGCGATCTTTTCATTTTATAAAGTGACTATAGTAACTTTATATTTAAAAAGTGACCAAAAAGTAATTTGAAGGAAAACTATGGGAATTTTTTTTCAAAATCCTTGAGTTTTCTCTGACTTACTCTGAACTGCGGCCACCTTGCAAATTTAAATTTACGGCAATTTTACTTTTATTCTCTAGTGTATAATAATTTTCGTTAATTTCTCGGACTCGTTATTAAATCTAAAAATCACTCACCGGATCAGCAAAGTTCAAATCTGGAAAAATCAAAGAAGGCAAAAGGGACTTGGAAAGTGGATAAGTCTTCTTGAAGTTGGAATGAATTTGTAAATGAAACCTAAAAAAGAAGTGCATGATAAGTTCAAAATATTCTATTGATTCAATTTTGCCACGAATTTTCTTCCTAAAATGTCTATTCTCTATTTTTTAAAAGGAGAGTGAAGAGAAGTAGAAAATAGAAAGCGATTTAAATCCCTTTATAAACTAGGATAATGAAATGGTTCGAAACATGCAAAATGAAAATGTTTATTTACTGAATGAAAATCCATCTTTAACCAATGAAACTTCTTCTGGGAAAGTGGAACTCGGCTTCAATGATTTTGAATGGAGAAGGAGGGTTTTGGAGTCGATGCTGAACTATCATGTCGAGGCCTTTGTTCTTCTCTCAACGAAGGCACACATTCTATGACCTGAATTAAAATTCAGAAAAAAGATATCATTCATCACCTAAAGGATATTTTTAATGCCCCATTTAATCCCTCTCAAAAATTGAATTTAAGTCGAAAAGTCGACATAAACTCAGATTATAAAATCAGGCCTCAGATTTATTTGAGAAATGAAAAATGGTTTCAATATTACAGACTTAAGAGCTGAAAATTATCTTAGAATACGGGAAAGACAGGGTGACCGTTTTAATCAAAGAAAAAAATTTTAATTAAAATTCAAAATTCAGATTTAAATGAAATGCGGATAAACTAAAAAGTTCAGAATTTTTGAACATTAACAAATTATAGAGTTCAAAAATTTAGATTAAGATCCAAAAATATAAATCTACGTTAACATTTTAAATACTCTAAATTAAAGAATCAATCAATAAACTTAAAAAAATTAAATTAAATTATTAAGTTCTTTTAGGCTAGAAACATTAAAAATGTTTTAATTAAAAATTTGTTTAATTTAAAAGTTCTTAAATTAGAAGTTAAATTATTTTCGAATTAAATAGTTTAAGCATCCTTGAAAAGCTTTAAAATTTTATTTCAAAATCTTAAGAAATCTATAAGTTATTTTAGGTTTTTTAAAATTTTAAATCATTTTTGAAATTTTTTTAGAACCTCTACATAACTTTTAAAATTAATTCAATTTGTCTTACAACTTCTAGAGAATCCCGCGAATTAAAAACAATTCCTTCAAATTTCGATTTTTAAATAACAATTGAAAACTTATTACTTGTAGAAAAAATTAAAGTAACTTTAAGAGATATATAGATATATAAGTATTTATTTCAAAATATGTTTAGAAATTCTGAAAAAAATTTCCACACGCTTCGTTTAAATTACTTGACATCATATTAAGTTTTAAATTAATTTTGAATCTTTCCAAAACTTCTAAATATCTCTCAAAATTACTCAAATTTTTTCTAAAAATAAAACATTTGTTGAATAAAAAAATTAAAATTGAAACATTAAAAGTTTAAAATCTTTTCAAAATTCTAGAGATTCAAGGAAACAAACAAAAAAAACAAAAAAGATTTTTAAACAGAAGATATCAATTTTTAGGCAAACAGTTACATTTCTAATTAAAAAAAAGCGCTTATTGAACAAAACAATTAAATTTTAAACTAAAGAGATGAATCCTCGGTGAAACAAATAAAATCTAAACTAAGTAGTTCATATTTCGAAAAAAAAAATTAACTTTAAATCAAAACCAGTAAATTTTTCAAGCTAAGAAGTAAAATGCTTGGAAGCGTTAAATTCGAAAACAAAAACGATAAATTTTTAGCAAACATTTAATTTTAACCTGAATTTTAAATCAAGAGAGATGAAATTTCTAACAAAAAAGATGAATTTTGAATACTAAAGGACAAATTTTCTACACAGAAATATGAATTTCAAACAAAACACTCAAGTTTTCGATTAAAAAGAATAATTTTTTAAACAAATAATTGAATTATAGACCAAATAATTGAATTGTCAACAAAATAATAAACTTTTTACCAAATATTTCAACTTTTAAGAAAAATACGAATTTTTAACAAAATAGATGAATGTTTAATGATATTACTAAATTCTCAAGCCCTAAAGATAAAAAATATTCAAAAGAAAATAGAAGTTCCAACAA
Source organism: Belonocnema kinseyi (assembly GCF_010883055.1). NCBI lineage: Eukaryota > Metazoa > Arthropoda > Insecta > Hymenoptera > Cynipidae > Belonocnema > Belonocnema kinseyi. The sequence continues at coordinate 77,073,772 of NC_046661.1, read as the reverse complement.
AAAAATTCATTTTTATAACAAAAAGATGAATTTTAAATCAAGAAAGATTAAATTCCTAATAATAAAGATGAATTTTCCATACTAAAAAACGAAATTTCTGTACAGAAATATGTATTTCAAACAAAATACTTACGTTTTCGATTAAAAAAATTAATTTTTTATGAAATAATTGAATTATCTAAAAACAATAGAATTTTCAAGCAAATATTTCAACTTTCAAGCCAAAAATATGAATTTTCAATATAATAGATGAATTTTTAATCAAATAGCTACATTTTCAAGCTAAAAAGATTAATTCTGAGAAGAAAATAGAATTTTCAAAAAAATCTTATTTTTCATTAAAAAGGCGAATTTTCAATCATAAGATGAAATTTCTAACAAAAAAGATGAATTTTCTATTAAAAAATATGAATTCTTCACAAAACAATTTAATTTTCGATAATAAGATATAACTTTTTAAACAAAATGGTTGAGTGAAAAACAAAATAATAAAATTATCAAAAAAATTTTAGTTGGATTTTCAACCTACAAAAAAGCATTTTCAACCAAATATTTGAACTTTTAAGCAAACGAGACGAATTTTGAAGAAAATAGTTGAGTTTTCAAACTACAAACATGATTTTTCTACTAAACGTATTTTCAAACAAAAAAGATTTTCAAACCAAAGTGATGAATCTTCAGTAAAACAAATGAATTCTTAACAAAGTAGATCAAATTTCAAAGAAACTTTAATTTTAAATAAAAGCCCGTTGATTTTTCAAACTAAAAAGTAAAATATTTAGAACGGTTCAATTGGAAACCTAAAAAGATGAATTTTCAACAAACATTTAATTTTCATTACTAAAGGACGAATTTTCAATAAGTCCAGGCGAATTAAATTATTTCGAAGAAAAAAAATTGTTAACAGCACTTGAACAACTAGAAATGGTAAAGTCGTTTATAATAAACGTAAAAAAGAATAATGCGGCAGCCGGGGTGTGGAGGGGTTGATTTTGGGGGGGGG
>NC_046661.1:77069548-77072759 GCF_010883055.1 Belonocnema kinseyi | reverse complement strand
GAGGTGAAAATGGTATTATTGTGATTTTCGGCGAAAGTTGACGTCAGAGAGAAAAATGTTTAATAGAAAACATATAGATTATAAAAAATCTACAACTTTTGTGTTAGTAACTTTTTCACACAATCTCAAAGTGTCAAAGAAAAATGAGAAAAACCGTGTTTTCTTTTGTTTTTCATTTTTTATTTTTCATTTCCGCAAAAATGATTTTATTCTGACGAAACTCAATGAAAGTATACCTTTTTATGTCCTCAATATTCACAATTTTTTTTATATGGAGAAATGAATTGGTTTCCGATAAAATCATTTGTTCCGGTCCGAAAGACTTTTTTTTCAACTGAAATTTGTCCTTCAGAAAATCATCGTACAGAGTTCTTTCAGGGCTCAATTTTTTTGTTTTGATATATACTTTCTGATGAAATGAAAAAAAAATATAGTCCCTATTGGAGAACTAGCTCAAAAATGGAAAAAACTTCAAAAGTGACTTTTGAAACAACCAATTTTTCACTAAATGTTGATAATTTGTTTAAATTGTAAAATATCTTAAGAATCAGATTAGTCCATTCAATTCGACGGAAAATATTATGAAAAAACTGTATTTTATTATATATGAATGAAGCTTCTGGTCAAATAATAAAATGCAGTTTTTTTTCGTATTTTTTCCCTTCAAATTGAATGGACTAATCAGTTTTTAAATATATTTTACAATTTAAACAAATTATCAACATTTAGTGAAAAAATGATTGTTGGAAAAGTCAATTTTGATTTTATCCATTTTTGAGCATGTTCTCCAATAAGGACTATATTTTTTTTTCATTTCATCAGAAAGTATGTCAAGACAAAAAAATTGAGCCCTGAAAGAACTCTGTACGATGATTTTCTGAAGGACAAATTTCATTTGAAAAAAAGTGTTTCAGACCGGACCAAATGATTTTATCGGAAACCAATTTATTTTTCCATCTAAAAAAAATGTGAATATTGAGGACATAAAAAGGTATACTTTCACTGAGTTTCGTAAAAAAAATTAGTTTTGCGAAAATGAAAAATAAAAAACAAAAAAATAAATAAAACACTGTTTTTTCTCAATTTTCTCAGACATTTTGAGGTTATGTGAAAAAGTTACTAACATAAAAGTTGTAGATTATTTTATAATCTATACAATTTTCTTTTCTCCAAAGTGAATAGAATAGAATTATTATCACAAAAGTTCATTCTTAATCCACAAAGGTGATTTTTAAATCAAGAAAAATCACATTTCTACCTAGAAAGATGAATTTTCAATCTTAAAGGACGAATTTTCTATTGAAAAAGATGAATTCTTAATAAAGCCATTAAATTTTCTATAGAAAATATAACTTTTTACCAAAATAGTTGAGTTTACAACAAAATAATAAAATTCTCATCAAAAATTAGTTGAATTTTCAACAAAATATTTGAACCTTCCAGCAAAAGAGAAGAATATTCAACTAAATAGTTCAATTTTAGATCAAGTAGCTGAATTTTTAAGCCAAAAAGATCAACTTTTAGAAGAAAATAGAATTTTCAACAAAAAACTCATTTTTAATTTGCAAAGATGAATTTTAAATCCAGACAGATGAAATTAATAACAAACACGATATAGTTTCAATGCTAAAGGACGAAATTTCTATACAGAAATATGAATTTCAAACAAAACACTAAAGTTTTCGATTAAAAAAAGAACATTTTCATCAAATAATTGAATTATCAACAAAATAATAGAATTTTCAAACAAATATTTCATTTTTAAACAGAAAATATGAATTTTCAACAAAATAGATGAATTTTTAATCAAATAACTAAATTTTCAAGCCCAAAAGATGAAATATTCAGAAGAAAATAAAATTTTCAACAAAAAAGTTCATTTTTAATACTAAATTTTAATCCTAAAGAATGATTTTTTTATCCCAAACGATGAATTCTTAACAAAAAAAATCAAATTTTCCAGAAAAAAAGGTAACTTTTTACAAAATAGTTAACAACAAAATAGTAAAATTATCAAAAAAATTATAGTTGGACTTTCAATTTATGAAAACGAATTTTCAACCAAATGTTTGAACTTTTAAGTAAAAGAGGTGATTTTTCAACAAAATAGTTGATTAAGTAGCTGAATTTTTAAGCCCAAAAGATAATATTCTCAACAAAAAAGTTCATTTTTAATCCAAAAAGATCAATTTTAAATTAAGAACGTACCATTTCTACCAAGAAAGATGAATTTTCATCCTAACGGACGAATTTTCTATTCAAAAAGATTTATTATTAACAAAAGATTTAATTTTAAATAAAGACAGATGAAAGTCCTAACAAAAAAGATGGATTTTCAATACTAAAGGAAGAAATTTCTGTACAGAAATATGAATTTGAAACAAAATACTTCAGTTTTTGATAAAAAAAAATAACTTTTTTTTATCAAATAATTGAATTATCAACAAAACAACAGAATTTTCAAGCATATATTTTAACTTTCAAGCCAAAAAAATGAATTTTCAACAAAATAGATAAATTTCTAATTAAATAGCTAAATTTTCAAGCCCAAAAGATGAAATATTCAGGAGAAAATAGAATTTCCAACAAAAAAGTTCATTTTGAATCGAAGAAGATGAATTTTTAATGAAAAAAGATCGAATTTTCTGTACCAAAAGATGAATTCTCAACAAGACACTTAAATTTTCGATAAAAAAATATAACTTTTTACAAAATACTTGAGTTAACAACAAAATAGGAAAATTATCAACAAAATTTTAGTTTTACTTTCAATCTATGAAGACAAAATTTCAACAAAACATGTGAATTTTTAAGCAAGAGATGATTTTTCAACAAACTAGTGGAATTTTCGATCAAGTAGCTGAATTTCCGTGTCCAGAAAGATGACGATTCAGTACTTTTAAACAATTTCAGGCTATGTTTTTAATATAAATTTGAAAGACGATTTACATTAGAATTCAATCCAATTATTTTTGTTAAAAATAATAAAGTTTACAAGTTTAAAATATTTCGGACTAAATTTTCGGATATTCTTAAAAAAGCATTAAATTTCAAAGAACATTAATATTTTATATCAATTTTTAAGTTACATTCATGTTTTTATCGGATATTAGTATTAAAAAAAAAAATCATTATAAATAGAACAATATTGAGAATTTACAACAAAAATTTTCATTTCTAATTTAAAGAAAATTAAATAAATTTTGGATTA
>NC_046661.1:77031410-77069538 GCF_010883055.1 Belonocnema kinseyi | reverse complement strand
AGCAATTAAAAATAGAAGAAAATTTTAACTTTAATTTTTAATTATTGCAAATTCTAGTTTCGGTTTTCTTTAATGTTCAACAATTTAAAATTTGACTTTTGAAAATTAAGCTGTTCAGAAATGAAGAAAATTGAAAATTCAATTTTGCACTGCTTTGATATTCAAGAAAAAAAGAAAATTTTGTATTATAATCAAGTGTTAAAAATGCAATATTTACATAATTTTACGTGCGAACATAATAAATAAACATTTCAATCCATGAGAAAATTGAAAAAAAGTAAATTTTGTTAAAATAATATAATAATAAAACAATATTATTTTACGTTATTTTAGTTTGCCTAGAATTGGTGATTTTAAAATTATTATTTTAGATAATAGACAGTATGAAACAACCACATTTGTTGTTTTAATACTAATTTTATATTTTAATTTAAAAATTGCATGAGTAAAACGAAAATAATAATCACGCGCGTGCATTTTTTCAGGACGACTAAAAATTTTACGCAAATTAAAATTCCCGAACAGTTTATAACATTACCGAATTGGATAATTCCCGCCAGAAAATTGACGAATTCTAAAATATCCGAACTGAAAATCCTCAAAATATGAAATTCCTTAACATAAACAATTATTTTCTAAATAAGAAAATATTTTAATTCTAAAAATTTAATTAATTTTATAAACAAAAAAGTTAATTGTTGAAATTCGGGAATTTTCTAAGTCGGTTATTTTATAATTGGGGAATTTTCTAGTTCAGATACCTTATAATTCGGCAATTTTCTGGCGGGAATTTTCAAATTCGGTAATATTGTAAACTGTTGGGAATTTTATTTTCAGGATTTTTCAGCCAAATGTTTTCTAGTATTTTAAAATACTCTCAAAAATTTGTAACTCTACCAAATCAATGAAAATCCCTAAAATAAGTTTAAATCCTTTAAAACCTCTTAAAATCTATTAAGATTATAAAAAAGTCCCTAAAATGTTTTAAAATTTGTTGAAATCGCCTTAAATATATTTGAATTCCTGATTTCTGAGACGACGAATATGTTATATCAGCCAATCTAGTGAAAAAATATCAAAAGTCAAAGGGAAAAAATAATTTCATTAACGAACAATTTGAAAAAATAGTCGGATTAGTATAATTTTTTTCAAAATAGTAAAATAAAAAAAAAGTGTTAAAACAGTGTCAAAAAGTGCCTCGGTTTGGAAAAAAGGAAATGGGCAAAAACAGAGAAGGACAGTCTCAAATGATTCACTCAACTTTCCATTTTCCTTTTTTTGTATTTCTTTTTGCGCGTTTCTTTTTTGGGAAAACCTAGTGTAAGAAATAGTGTAGTATGTATATTGTATAAGTAACGCGAATACTTGCCGAGGCAAGGAAAATTCACAATGATTCGACGCACTTTTCACTCGTCAGTTTTTCTCGATGCACTGCATTTCAGAGAATCGAGAACTGATCGCTTTTGGTAAATTAAGCAATGTCTTTAATCACCTCTTGTAACTCATCCCTCGTATACATGTGGAATAATTTTTCGGGCGTCATTGACATTACTTCGATGTTTGTGTCGTTCAATTTTTCCTCCATGACTTGCTTCAATATCGTCAGGGCTGACTTCGCTGCCTCCTTCAATGTCATCGACTGCAATTAAATAACTATTATCATTTTTTCGAAGATTACAGTTGTAAAGAATTCCTAAAAATAAAATCAAGAATATAACGACCAAATTTGGACAACCACCACAAAATGTTCCCACTGGAATCTGAAAAAAGGTACATTTTCCTCCCCCCCCTTTTTTTTAGGGGGAATGGAGGGGAGAAAAATGTTCCTTTTTTCAGATTCCAAAGGGAACATTTTGTGCTGGTTGTCCAAATTAGGTCGTTATATTCTTGATTTTATTTCCAGGAATTCTTTACATCAACTTGATTATTGGACGTTAAAAAGGGATTTTCAGTTTGACTTTTATCCACAACAAAATACAACAATTTTTGTTTTGTTTTGCAAAAAATGATATTTAGAGATTTCATGATCTCAATTAGGTGATTTCTCGGGTTTTCACGGTAAAATTGTTAAATTTTCTAACTAAAGTTGAAGAATCTATGAATGAATTTAAAAATGATCAAAATTATACTATTTTAAGCAATTTTAAATTCTAATTATAGCTCAAAATTCGTTAGAATTTACAAATTCAGAATTTTGCTCGTTTTCGAAAATTTTCCATACTAGCTCGGAATTGGTTAAAATTTGAAAATTCCCGGTTCCAAGACAGAATTATTATTATTCTGGATAAATTCCAGTTCCAACTATAAATTTGTAAAAGATAGAAAATTCCCTGTTTAAACTAAAAGTAAATTATTTTTTCAAATAATCTTTTAAAATAAATAAAAGCTTTAATTTTTCCAGCAATCTTAAGAAATTTTATTTTCAAATTTTTAATTAATTTTGAATTTTTTCAAATCTTCTAAATATCTCTTCAACTTACTCGCATTTTTTCAGAATAATATATGTTCAAGTGTTATTTATACATCAAAATTCAACAATTTGACTTACAAATTAAATTTTTTTAATAAACAATAAAATTGTAACGTTCAAAGTTTTTTTTTGTTATATTTTTTGTTTTTCCTTAAATTATAAATATATTATTTCATAATTATTTTAAAATTCAAAATAGTTTATAAAGTTTCAATAGGGCATTTAAATTCTTTTAAGGCTTCCCAATTGAAGCAGTTTAATTTTTAACTTTAGAATCTGGAATTTATAAAATTATGAACTAATGCCGATTCGTTTTGTACAATCAATTATTACTTATTTTTCAAATCTGTAAGTACAATTAAATTTAAAAAATCATTAACTGATTTATATTCACAGTTTATCAACTGAAAATTTTTGTTATCAAAAATCTTCGATTTTAAACGCTTCTAATTTTTAATCGTTTAAGTCTTTAAAACTGAATTTTAAGATACTCTTAATTACACATCCTAAACTGAATGATATCATAAATGAAAAAGATCACAATTTAATTAATTATTAAAAAAAAAGATTGATATCAAATTTGGACGGATTTTTTGTTGCAAAAATTTGTAAAATTCCCAGTTATTTCCCGGTCCAGTGGCCATCCTGTAAATCCTTTCCAAAAATGTATTTTATATATATTTTTTTAATTTGTAAGTTACGTAACTTTTTGAAAATAGTACTTTGTAAAAATACAATTGACTGTTTTTCAAAACTTGAAGATCTTTGGACGAAAAGAATAGAAAATACGAGTTTTTAAGTGTTTCATAAGGCGCCGAGAAACAAATTGTCACCGAGAAACAAAGAAATAATGAGTTTAAACAAAAATTGGGTGGCCTTCTTGAATTTTTTCAAATTATTAAATTTTAAATGTCATTACATGCATTCTAATAAATTAATCTGCCCCTTGTAGGAATTTCAGGAAATTTTTATATTAATTTTTGTCAAAATATTAAATTTTGAATATCATTATGTGCTTTCTAATAAATTAATCTGCCTCTTGTAGGAATTTGAGGAGATTTTGATATTAATTGTGGAAATTGTAAATTTGGTTCAAATTTAGGTATTCGACATTTTGTAAATTTTAAAAATAAAATTCTTTTCATGTGAATACATTTTTTCAAAATTGTCTACAGATCATAATTGTACAAAGCCAAAGGATTCCGGTAAAATATATTTGATCCCTATGGGATAAAATATAGCGACCAAAGGGTACTTTTTTCGCTCTCAAATGATAACAAATTCAGGATAAATTCGAAATATTTTGAAACAATTCCACTTACATTCAAAAGAATTCAAATGAATTAGGAAAAATGTTTAAATTTTTTAAAAATTGCATTGATTTCCGAAAAACTGGATCAAATTTACAGGAATTTCAAATCAAAGAGAACAATTCAATGAAATTCATAAAAATGAATATGAATTTAAGAAAAATTAAATGAATTAAAAATAATTTGAAAAAAACCTATTTGAATTCAGTAACTTGAAAATAAGATTAGTAAAATACAAGAGAATTCAAATAATTTGATGAAATGCCTAAGAATTCAAGGTGATGTTAATAGACTTCAGGATCAATGAAATTAAAACTTTTAAAAATTCACTGATTTAAGTATAATTGAGTGATTTCAGAAGGATTCAAGTAAATTTAAAAAAGTGAAGAGAATTCCAAAGAATTTAAAAGAATTAAGGGTGAATTCCAAAAAAGTTCAAATCTTTGAAATCCTACTAATTTCTAACACAAGGAGTGACTAATGATTACAAAGCAATTCAAGAGAATTCAAATAAATTGGAACAATTTTATATACCGAAAAAAAGTTAATTGATTACAATAAATGTTGAGTAAATTTAGAGAAATTTAAAAAGCAATCAAGTGAATTGAAAATAATTCAAAAACATGGAAAAATTAATTTAATTGGGTATAATTGAATGAATTTAGAAGAATTCATAAGAATTTAGGATTAATTAATAAAAATTCAGGGTGAACTACAAATGAATTGTAAACAATGTTTCAAAATCTCAAATCTTTGAAATCCTACGAAATCACCCATGTCCGGTTAAAAATTCTTTGGAATCCCTTAAAATATTAAAATCCCTTAAAATGATTAAAACCCATGAAAACCCCTTGAAATTGTTTAAATCTCTTGAAAATACTTTGGAATCTTTTAAAGCACCCTAAAATATTTCATCATTGAAAGCCTTCAAACTACTGAAATACATAAAAAATTTCTGGGAATCTTTTAAAATTTCTTAAAATATTTCGAATCCTTTGATATCTTTTGAAAGCCCTTGAAACGTTTTAAAGCGCTTGAAAACGCCTGAGAATCTTTTACAACATCCTCAAGTATTTCAAATCCATTTAAATCCTATTAAATCACTGAAATTAATAAAAAAAATTATTTGTAATCTTTTAAAATAATCCAAATAATTTTAAATCCTTTACACTCATCTGAAATTTTTTAAAGCTCTTGAAAATGCCAAGGATTTTGAAGAAAAAAAAAACGTTAAAATATTTTAAATCCTTTAACCATTTTATCAATTGATCCTCGGCATCAATTAAATTAAGACTCTTAAAAATTAAAAAAAAAATCCATTGAATTAATTAGAAAAGGGTAAATTTATAGGAATTGAAGTAACTTAAAAAACTTCCAGTGAATTCATAAAGTTCAAGAGAATTTCAAAGAATAAATTCTTTAAAATGCACTAAAATATTATAAAATTTCGTGATATTCTATTATATTTTCTGGAATCATTTAAAATATATTAAAATACATTGAGTTTTAAAATCCCTTGAAATCATTGAAATTATCCGAAATCTTATAAAATAACGTGAAATCTTTTAAAATATTTTAAAGCTGCATACATCCTGTAAAACCGTTCCATATCTTCAGAAATTCTAGAAAATTCTCTATCCTAGATTTCAAAAGCTTTATATTCACTTAAAATTAATGCAATTAATATTTTTAAAAATCCTTGTAATCTTTTAAAATTCCCTCAAATATTTCAAATTAAAAGCTCCTGAAAATGCCTTATAAGTTTTGGAAATACCCTACAATCTTTGAAATTCCTTAAAACTATTGAAATCTATTAAAAATTTGTTCGAATCTTTAAAAATACCCTAAAATATTTCAAAGAATTCAATACAATTCAAAACTAATTATTGGGAATGGTTAAACTGCGATACGTTTTTTTAAAACTTGAAATAAATTTAGTTCACGTTTAATTTAAAAACAATTTTAATCAAAATTCCCTTTTCCTACTAAATCTTAAACTAAATTTCATGAAAATAGTTATGATGAAAAGCAAATTTTTTAATGAATTCATTCAAATTACTTGAACTTGTTTACAAGGTATAATTTTACCTCTTTTTTTTTAAATTTGAAAATTTTTTAAACTACAATTTTTTTAATTGTGCAAAAATAGAAAACAAATCCTAAACTCTGCCATAAAATAACTTCGAAATTTCCTAACAATCTACAGAAGATTGTTTGATTCTCTAAAAACCTTTCCAAATTCTTAAAAAGTTTTTTTTTAGAAAATTGTAAAAAATCTACATTTTGCTTAAAATTTTTATAATTTTCAAATTAACCATTCTTAAAAATCTTTTTAAGACATCTAAACGTTCTATATGTCTTTTATAATTTTTCTTAACATTTTTTAAAGACAACAAAATTTGCCTTAAATCGAAAATTTGTTGGAAATGCTTTAAATTTCTTTTTGAATATTATCCTAAAGTTAATTTTTCACAATAAAAAATCATTCAATATTTTTCTGTGAATTTAAAGACAGTTTTTCATTCTCTTAAAACCTTTCGTAATTTTAATTCAGCTTCCTTTTTCAAAATTTTCTAAATTCTACATTAAAAAAAAAAGATGAACTTTTTCACAAGTTCAAAGTTAACTGTGAATTGTTTGAATACTTTGAAATATTTATTAAGCATAATAAAATTTTTTGTAATTTTGTAATTCTGATAAAATTTTCTTTTAGAATCTCTTTTTCAAAATAAAAAAATCATTTGAAATTCACCCTCAAAAAGCTTCATTCTAGTACACTACAGTCACCGAAAACTGTAAAATTATTTACATCTTCAGTGAATTATTCTGTAAAATAAATAATTCAATCATTTTGAATGAAAAAGAATATTTATTGATCAATCTTTTCTGTAGATACGGTTAAAATAATTATGATCAATAATTCAAAATATAAATGCCCTGATAGGCGAGAATAAATTAATGTAAAATGGATAAAATAGCAATTTGAACATTATTTTGAAAAGTTAGTTCCTATGATGCGATTTATTTTTTAGAATAAGACCTTTTAGTTCATGTTCAATTTAAAAACAAGTATAATAAAAATGTCCTTTTCGTCTTAAATCTTAAGTTAAATATTATGAAAAGAGTTATGTCGAAAAGCAATTTTTTAAACAAATTCATTAAAATTAATTAAATTTGTTTACAATGTATCATTTTTGTTCATTTTTTTTAACATGAAAATTTGGAAATATATGAAGATTTCATTTTTTTTATCATCTAAAGTAAAAAGACGTTTTGAATATCATTAATAATTCCAATTATTCTCAGTTGATATTAACAATAAAATAATATTTCTAAAAAGAGAAAATCTTTAAAAACAAAAGGATATACCTATAGTGATTTAGCAAATTCAGGATAAATTCATAAGAATTCAAAACCATTCAAGGTAAAGTCAAATGAATTGAAAGGAATTTAAAAAAAATTTAATAAAAAAGACCTATTGATTTCCGTACAATTGGAATGAATAAAAATTCAAGTTGAATTAAAAGAAAAATACATGGATTGAAAACAATGTAAAAAACTGGAAAAACTTCATTGAATTCAGTAAGTTTGAAACGAGATTTGAAAAGTTTAAGGGACTTCCAAGAAATTTGATGAAATGCCTTAAAATTCAAGGCGAGGTTAAAATAATTTGGAATCAATTAATTAAAAACTTTTGGAAATTAAAAAAGCCTGTGAATGAAGTAGAATTGATTAAATTTTAAGAATTCAAGTGAATTAAATAAATTCAAGAGTTCCCGAGAATTTAAAAGAATTCAGGCATGCCATTAAAAGTTGAACGAATTTAGAGGAATTTAAGGGAAATTTGAAGAATTCGATTAAATTTATTTAAAAAATCAATCTGAATTTAAAAAGAATTTAAGTAAATTGAAACAATGCAAAAATATGAACAAATGCATTGAATTGAGCATTTTTGAAATGAGATTAGAATTGTACAAAAACTTGTACAAAATTCATTGAATTACGTGAATTTAGAAAGATTCAAAAGAATTCATATCGAATTCCAAATGAAATTGCGAAAAATATTTTTAAATCTCTTAAAATCTTTCAAGTCCTACGAAATCCTTCACTTTTTGTGAATAACATTTTTTAAAACTGGTGAATAAAAGCCTAAAATATTTCAAATCCTTTGAAATTCCTTAAAAGTTTGTGAAGCTCTTGAAAATACTTGGGAATTTTTTTACAATACCCTCAATTATTTCCATGTAATCTTTTAAATAACCAAAAATATTTTAAATACTTTAAAATCTTAATTTGTAAAATCGCTCCATTTCGGTCGAAATTAAACAAAAAGTATTAAAGAAAAATCCCTTGGAATTTTTTTTTAATTCCCGAAAATATTTCATATTAAAAGCTCTTGAAAATGCCTTAAAAGTTTTAAAATACCCTAAAATCTTTAAAATCTCTTCCAATTACTGAAATCTATTAAAAATGTCTCGGAATCTTAAAAGATACCTTTAAATATTCCAAAAAAATCAAAGACAATTAAAAAAAAGGTACGGCCAATGAAATTTAAAAAATCAAACTACATTCAAAATATTCTTCCACATAAAATAATAAAAAACAAATTAAAGCATTCAAAGTGGAACACTTGAATTCCAAACTTTAAAAATTGAAGTTTAAAGGTTTTTCAATTCAAAAATTGTGTATTCAAATGCTCAAAAATGTACACGTACCAAATGGAAGGTAGTAACACTTTTTAATTAAAAAATGTTAAAGGAAATGCAAATAAACTGCAAAATTTAGAACTTTTATAAATTATAGAGTGTAAAGATTCAGATTAAATTCAAAATAGGTTTTGAATTTTTTTTCGGAACTTTTAAATATATTTCAAAATGAATTGAATTTTTTCTATAACTTTTAGAAAATCCTGCAAATTAAAAGAAATTTGAATTTGAATTTATAAATAATAATAGAACACTTATTATTTGCAAAAGTATTAGAGTAATTTTAAGAGATATTTAGAAGTTTCAAAAAGATTCAAATTAAATTTAGCATTTGAAATAATTTCAAATACTTACAGCAGAATCAACAATAAAATGTAGATTTTTGCAAATTTCAAACAAAAAATTTAGAATTTTTTCAATAATTGTGAAAGACTTCAAAAGAATAAAAAAATTTCTTAAGATTCTTAGGAAAATTGAAAAATTATTGTATAGGAAAATTGAAAAATTATTGTAGCAGAAAGTTTAATAAGATTTTAATAGATATAAAAAAATTATCAAAGAAGAACATGGAAGATTTTAAGGTTTTTTTAAAACTTTTTTTAAGTTTAGGAAAATTTCGATTAATTTCAAAATATATTTAGAAAATCTGAGAAATATGTTAACATACTTCGTTTAAATTAATTGAAATAATTTCAAGTTTTAAATTAATTCTGAATCTTTTGAAAACTTCTACATATCTCTTAAAATAATTCAAATTTTTTCTACAAATAATAGGTATTTATGCGAAAATCAAAAGATTCAAAGCTTTCTATGTAAAACAATGCAGCTTCAAATTGTTTTCTTTTAAATATTTGGTTTTAATTTACGCGTCTTAAATGAACAGTAAAATATTGCTAAATATTAAATACTTATTCTTTTTCTAAATTAAGAAATTTCAAATTAAATAGGATAAAAATTAAATAATTTAGACTCACAATATTTAAAATTTAATAAAAACCTTTAATTAAGACTATATTATTATCGCTTTATTTTTAAGTTGAAAATAGAAAAACGCACGCTTACATTTTTTAATGGCTAAGCAAATTAATAGAAATAATATGTCAATAAATTTATTTATTAAATTTAATATATAAAAATAAAAGTCTGAATTAAAAATATATTATTGATAAATCATGAAAATTTGTATTTAAAAATAAAATTATCGGAATAAATGATATATTAATTTCAATTCTTATAAAGACTTTCGGATTGAAACAGTTACAATCTGGAAATTCTCAAATTTTGAACGGTTCTAGTATTGTTTGGCCAAATCAACCATTGTTTAGATTTCTATATTTGAGTACAGATCCATTTTAAAAATTATTTATTTATTTAAATTTACAGTTGATAAAATTAAACTGTTTTTATCAAAATTTCAACTTCAAATGCTTTTAATTTTTAATTGTTTATATCTTCCAATTATTATTATTATTATTATTTCGAAAACTGTTAAAATCGAACTTGAGCAGATTTATCTTCTGAAAATTCGTAAAATTCCCGGTTTCCCTGTCCGGCGGCCACCCTGCATTTTATAAAAGAATCTTCAATTTTTAAAAGTTCTAATTTTTATTTATTTTTTAATCTTTAAAACTGCATTTTAAAATTCTTTAAATTAAAATATATGCTTAAAAATTAAAATGGAAAATTTTTTAAGTGAAAGATTTTCGAAGTAACCATTCTAAACTAAATGATATAATAGTTGATAAAAATCACAATTTAACCAATTATTTAAAAACCAGTGGAAATCAAATTTGCATAACATTTTTATACTAAAATTTTTGTAAAATTCCCAGTCAAAGAATAAATTCACTGTTATTTCCTGGTTTTCCGGTCCATCGGCCACCCTGATCTAGGGTACCATTGGGACCGGTCTTGAGGCCTGCATTAAAAAAAAATGATTGACAGCCCTTATTATTTAAACAGTTAATTCTAATAAAAATTCTCTAATTTTTGTTATTTTTCACCAAATTCCTGACTCAAATAGGGTACCAATAGAGACTAAATCTGGAAAACAGGACACTTTAATGACCGGTCTGCCTGTGAAGCCTGTAAACCCATACCTTGTGATAAACTTCTTGAAGTGATTGTTGAGCGCCCTCACTTCCCGAGCCAATGGCTTTGGCATCGAATTGAACGAAAGTTCCCGAGGGATCCATATGGAAAAGTTGAGGTCCTTTCTCGTCAATACCGGCGAAAAGAATCGCGACTCCAAACGGTCGGGACATGGCACTGCCATCGTCGTCACTGTCTCCGAACTGAATGGCCAAATTGGAAACAGCCTGAGCCGCCGACTCGACGGTCATCTTCTCATTATAAATGAACCAGTGATTCTGGCACTCGACTCGCGCCCTGTCGATCATCGTCCTGGAATCAGCCATCAATCCGGAAACGGCACAGCCGATGTGTTTGTCGACCTCGACGATTTTTTCCACGGTTGTCGGCTCCATCAGGACGGAAGACGTGCGCTTTTCCACGGCTAGAATTACCCCCTCCGATGTTGAGATTCCAATTGCGGTCGATCCAAGTTTAATGGCTTCAATTGCATATTCGACTTGGAAGAGTCGACCTTCTGGAGAAAATGTGTTTACACCACGATCGTACTCGGAACGTGTCAGGAACATCTGTAAATAAATTTGGAAAATTAGTTCAAAAGCCAGGGTGACCGTTTTAATCACATACAAAAGAATTCACTTTTTTTCAGATTTGCAAACATTTTTGTTATAAACTGAAAAGTTCTTTAAGTAAAATTTCATTCATTTTCATTTTAAACTAGCAGACCCAAGATAACGTGAAATTTTCAAGAGTCGGTAGAGTTCTTAAATTCCGGAGAATTTAAGTTCAGGTTATATAACCGAGCATATGACATAATTTTTAAAAAATGTAAGAATTTATGATTTTTAACAATATTTTCATTGTTCACGTTATATCAGCGGTTGAATATAAATTATATTCTAGCTCAAAAATATTCAGGAATTTAAAATATGCAAAGCAGTAGCTCAGTAAGGGGGGAATGGGGGATAATACATGAAAAAAACGCTTTTTTTATGAATTTCTTTTAAAGATCTGGTTTGAAGTAAATGTATTTAAATATGTTGCATGTTAAAAAATATTATTGTAAAAATAAATAGTATTTTTTGTGCAGAAAAATATCGTGAAATAAGCCAGTGATAGAGCAATTTAGTTAAAATATAAGTTTTTCCTCACCCCAACGATCATTTGCAGATTTTTTTTTTAAATTTTTGTGATTATTTGAAGTAAAATAAGCGATTTAATACGAGAAATTTTGTCATTATTCAAGTGAAAAACAACGTTAATATAAAAAAATGTTAACAAAAATATCGTTGGGGGGAGGACTTTTTATATGTAAAAAAAGTTTACCAAGTTTGAGTTTTAAAAAGTGGTTTTGAGAAAAACTCATTTAAAGTTTTAAACATTAAATAAGTGAAGTAAAAAAAATTAATTTTTTCAACAATTTCAGCTCCTTCTTTTTACCATTACACTGTGCACACTTCGCAAACGTAGAAAGTGTAGTAAAAACTAATCAAAATTCTATTATTTTATAGTATTTTTCATTGTCTTCTGGCACAATCCTATATTTTCAAGTACAGCTGCTGTCTATGAGGATGGTCGATTTTACATCTATAACTTTAAGAGTTCTGTTCCGATTGACTTCAAATTTTGACACAATATTTTAAAAATATTTTACAACAAAAAAACAAAATAAAAATAATAAAATTTGTTTGCATGTGCTTATCCCCCAATTTTCTCTGATTTTTCTTTGACTAATTTTTCATTTCAAATCATCTATATTCAAATGCCAGTATTTTAATCTTATGATATATTTACCAGTTTTTACCATTGAATATTTTATAAGCAGAATAAAACAGTTTTTCATATTCTAATTAAAAATTTTCAAGTGTATTAATTTATTTCAAACAAATTTTTTTCTACTTTAAAAGATAATTCTTTAACAAAATACTGAAATTTTTAACATAATAGTTGAATTTTCAACCTAAAAAGACGAATTGCCAAAGAAAAAGTGTCATAGTTTATATTTTAATAAAAAAAGAATTAAATTTATAAAACAAAAGAAAAGAATTTTTAAACCAAAAAGACAAATTTTCAACAAATAAAGATTTTTCACTCAACAAATAAATAAAAGTTTATCTAAATTATTGAACCTTCAAACCAGAAGACAAGTTTTCTTTACAAAAATTCAAATTTCAAAAAAAGATGACTGTTCAACAAAAGTTTAATTTAAAAAAAAAACAATAAAAAAATAAACGTGAATTTTTAACTAAAAAATATCAATCTTAAAAAATGGAACAGTTCCATTTTCTGTTAAAAAATGAATTATAAGCAAAAAAAAAAGAAGTACTTTCCACTAAACAGTTCAATTTTCAACCAGAGATTAGCATTCAATAAAAAAATTCCACAATGTAGTTTAACTTTGACCCAAGTAGTTGAATTTTCAATTAAAAAAGATTAATTTTCAACAAGATAATTAAACTTTTAACCAACGAGATAACTTTTCAACTTAAAATATAAATCTTTAACAAAAAAACGTAATTTTATAACAAAGAGATTCAACCAAATGTTTTACATAAATTACTTAAATTATCAAGCAAAGAAGAACGGTTTTAAATCAAAAAGTTGCATTTTCATACAAAAAATGAAATTTCTTCTATAACAGATGAAGTTTTAAATCAAAAAGATAAATTTTCAAAAAAATAGTTGAATTTTCGTTTGAAAAATATTTTTGTCGAGTTTTCGCGATAAAAGCAAGAATTTTTTAACAAAATACATTCAATCTCAACCAAACAGTTGAATTTTGAACAAAAATAGATCAGTAAAAAAAATGGAATAGTTCAAATTTTCATTTAAAAAACTTCATTCTCTATATACGAAAAAAAAACTAACAATTTCTATATCGATGTGATGAATTTTTAACTAAAATTATGAATATTTATTTAGAATACTTAAATTTTTAACCAAAAAGATGAATTTTTGAACGCCAAGATTAATATTCAAAGGCGATTAATTTTTTAC
This sequence comes from Belonocnema kinseyi, assembly GCF_010883055.1. Classification (NCBI taxonomy): domain Eukaryota; kingdom Metazoa; phylum Arthropoda; class Insecta; order Hymenoptera; family Cynipidae; genus Belonocnema; species Belonocnema kinseyi. The sequence continues at coordinate 77,055,964 of NC_046661.1, read as the reverse complement.
AACAACAAGAAACGATTTTGCAACAAAATAGTTTAATTGAAATTTAAAAAACATCAATTCATAACCGAAATAGTGAATTTTTAACAAAAATGATAAATCTTCAATTGATGTAGTGGAATTGGAAAAAAGAAATTGAACTAAAACCATGGAATATTCAATTGTAATATTTACCATTTAATTTTTTAAAACTAATTTTCAAAAAATTAGTAACACTTACAACCAAAAAGATTAAATCTTAAATAAAATGACGAATTTTTTAATTGGAAAAAATACATTTTCAATTAAAGTGATAAATCTTCAACTGGAATAGGATAACTTTTAATAACAATTATACATTTTTTACTAAAATGGTTCATTCCTATATAAAACAATTTAATTTTTAACCAAGAAGATTAATTTCTACAAAAAAATACGAAATTTCAACTTAAAAATATAATATTTCATCCAAAAATTAAATAGCTAAATTTTTAGTTACAAAATCGATATTCATTTACAGAGATGAATTTTCGACTTCAATTTCGTAATAGTTGCGATCTCAGTTAAAAAAACTTTAACAAATTATTTAGAGTTTCAATAAAAAAGTTAAAGTTTGAACTGGAATAGTTAAATTTTCAGTACAAAAAAAAACATTAAATTTCAGCCAAAGGAAAAACGAATTTTTAATTATGATTATGAACCTTCAAACAAAATAAATTTTTTAATAAAAGAGTTTAACCTTCAAACCAATAATTAATTCTTCATTCCAAAAAAGATTTTAATTTTTTAATCAAAAAACATTTAATTTAATAAAAAAAGACGAGTTTTCAATAAAATATATGATTTTTGAACCAGATACATCAATTTTCAACTAAAAACGATACATTTTCAACAAAAAATAAAATACTTACATTTTCAGTAAAAAAAATATAACGTTTAACCAAAGAGGTGAATTTCCAATTAAAATTATGAATCTTCATCCTAAAAAATTAAGTTTGAATAAAAGAGTTTAAATTTCAACCAAGTAATTCAATTTGATAAAAAAAAGATTAATTCTCAACCAAAAATTAAGTATTTTATACTTCAACCAAAAAACATGTTAATTTTTCTTATCAAAAACCGTTAAATTTAACAACAAAAAAGACGAGTTTTCAACCAAATACATGCATTTTGAACCAATTACTTGAATTTCTAACTGAAAACGACCAATTTACAAAAAAATAGAATAGTTAAATTTTCAGTTAAAAAAATGAATTCTTAAAAAAAGAAAGAATTTTGAACAACTTAAAAAGAATCCCTAATATTTTCAAGCATCTTAAAATTCTCTGACAAATCCAGGTAGGGCATATGCCCTGTTTGTTAAACATCTACACGTTTTTTTACATTTATTCAAATTAAAAATTTTCAGAACTTCTAAACATCTTTTAAAATGATTCGAAGTCTTCAAACAAAATCTAAAAAATAAAAATTATTTTCTTCAAGAAATTATTTCTTCAGAAAATGTTTTTTATTCTTTTGAAGCGTTTTATATTTTTTAAAAACCTTCTACATTTTTTCGAAATCTGCAAAAATTAACTTTTTTTAATGAGGCCGTGGGTCTTTTGCACTGAAATTTTTGCAAATAGTACAATTAGAATTTTGACGGTCAAAGTTTACTCTTTTGTTTAGTTTTAAATATTTGATTTATAATTGCTGATTTTACTTTAACAATAAAAAAGTCTAAATATTAGGCAATTTTTATTTTTCTTTATTAAAAAATTACAAATTTTATATTTTTCAAAATTCAACATTTTCGATTTTAATTGCAAAATTAAAACTTATGAAAGAAAAAATTTAAAATTTAACGGTCATAATGAACATTTGCAACTGTAAAATTGCGAACATTCAAAATAAAAGGAATTATTCAATTACTCATACCTGCTCTCATTTAAACACCACAATTATTTAGTTACAAATTGTTTAATTTTTAACACTTAATTTAGAATAATTATTAATTCTTGACATTTTCCAATTAAATATTTTTGGATTTAAAATGATTTATTCTTTTAAATCTTAAATTAGAAGTTGGACGATTAAAAATATTACATTGAAAATTAAAAATTAAAAAAAGTAGATAACAAGATTGCAACATATGATTCAAATTTCTGAAATGTTTAATATTTTGCAACAATTTCAAATAAAAAATTGTTCAATTTTCTACGCATGACCTTTTTTTATGAGGCTTGAATTTGAATAAATATTGTCTTCATTTATCATTATTTTGAATTTATTCTGAAAGCATTTAATTCTAAATTTTTTGATTACAATGAAATTTGTACGTATAAAAGGACACCAAACAATTTGGAATATTTTATTCTATAGTTATTTAATTTTAAAATGACCAAAATTAAAACCATAAATTTAGAATATTTGAAACTATAATTATTCAGTCTAAAACTATCAAGGCTTTCATACGAATTTCTGCAATTCGGACAGATTTAATAGTGAAATTGTCCTGACATTTTTAATATTCGAATTTGAAGCTACATTACTGTCAAATTGAAAACAATTAAGAAGATTCATTGTCCTATTCCGATTTTCAACTTTTTAATTTTAAATCGTTTAATTATAAATATATTTACTCAGCTCTGTTTTACACATTCAGATATAATTTGAAGGTTATGAATTTTCTAATCTCACAGAACGCGTAAAAGCAGCATTCAAATTAGAAACAGATAATAAAACCAGCCGTAACTGAATATTGATTCATGAAAACACCACGATTTACTCAATTTACTATGAAAACCCCGTGGGATTTTTGGAAAAGAGCGAAAAGAGGTTATGCCAAGAATGACACTGCAAAATAGCTCTAATTTTGTTAATAAAAGTCGCAATTTTCAAAAAAGAGTTATGAATTTTCATAAAATAATTTCATAAGCAATAAAAATTTACCTTACGGGATTTCTTCGCTAGGAGATTTTAATAATTAACAAAATAAACTAGATGAAGCCGACTTGTCACAAACGCTAGTCACCGCAATGAAAAGAATAAACGAACACATGCAGGCCAACCAATCAAATCGTGTTCTTAGAGTTATCTTCTCTGCGCAAGCGCACTTAAATATTATAAGTAGGCGGGAAATTCGGATAATTAAATGTAATTGTAAAAACTAATTTATTGAGGGAAATAAAATAAAATAGTGGAATAATTGACAAGTTTTGAACGTTAGAAAAACATGTTTTAAGAATAATTCATCATTTTTATCAAATTAGACAAGAAAATTACTGTCCCATATGGCGCAGGCGCGGGGAAAGGTATGAAACCTGTGAAGATCACGAGGTTGTGTCAAAACGGTCAAAACGATTGTTTACGTTTACGTATTTTATATAAACTTTGATTAATTTTCTTTTTAAAAAAACTACCCTAATTATGTACTATTTGAGTGAGAATTAGAATATTAAGTTGACAAAGTTATCTAATTTATTGATAATAAACTAGTGACAATAATGGAATTACATGAGAGGTTATGTTTGTGTGCAAAAGAGAAAAATTGGGAAACTTTGACTGATTTTTTAAAACCAAAACAATTTCCGAAGGATGAATCTGGGTAATTACAACAATATTTTATTATTTAATTCAATTCTCGTGTGGATTTTGTGTCGCATTTTACTTAAGATTAATCTTTTATTCTTGTTATTGTTTCGACTATACAGGGCGGCCGCTAAATTTAATTTTCATAATTCTCTGACTTCCCTCGACTATTTTTTATTTTTCGATTAATATTAAAAAAACAAAATTCTGGTCTTTTATCATTTTTTTTAAATAGAATCTTTCATCAACTTAATAAAACAATTTCAGGTTAAAATTTAGAAATATCAAATTTCTTGATTTACTTCAACCAAAAAAGATTACTTTTTTACAAAATAGTTACATTTCTAGAAAAAAAATTATTTTTCAGTCGAGAATTTTTAACAGGATACTTGATTTTTCAACCAATAGTTCAATTTTCAAGGCAGAAGTAACAGACTAATTTTTAGAAGGACAGTTGAATTTCCAAACCGAAAACTTTAATTTCCATCAAAAAGATTACTTCGAAAAAAAAAGAAATAGTTGGTATTTCGCCCCCCCCCCCCCCACACCAGCAACAAAATTGCAACAACAAACATTTAGTTTTCAAAAAAATAATTAAATTTTTTTTTAAAACTTCCATTTTCAAGCCAAGGGTAACATACTAATTTTTTGATGACAAATTTGAATTTCCAAACCGAAAAACTTAATTTTCATCAAAAAGATGAGTTCTCTACAAAAAATGTAATAGTTGGCATTTCAACCAGAAAATAAAACAAAATAAAAAATTATTTTCAACCAGCAACATTCAATTCCGAAAAAAAATGTAATGGCTGCAGTTTTCAAAAAAAAAAAAAAAAGATAAATTTTCTACCAAAAGAGATCAATTTTCAACAACAAAAACCTTCAAATAAAAGCAGTTGTATTTTCAACCAAATAATTGAATTTTCAAGATGAAAAGTAGAATGTTTTAGAAAACAGTGGCGAATTTTCAGTAAAATAAATGAATTTTTAATCAAATCGTAGAAATTTTAATCAGGAGAAAAGATTCTTCCTAAACCAAATAGTTTAATTTTTAACAAACTAATTGAATTTTCACCAAAATAGTTGATTTTTTAATCCAATAATTGAATTTTAGAGAAAAAAATATTAAACTTTAACCAATAACAGTTGCATATTAAACCAAAGAGTGTAATTTTCCATCTGAAAAGTCGTATTTTTCAGATAACAGTTGACTTTTAAATCCAAAAACATACATTTTCTACAAAAAAGTTAATTTTCAATCATTACTAATCAATTTTAATTTTAATAGTATACTTTGCGACAAAAAAAAATTAATTTTCGACCAAATGGTTGAATTTTTAATAGAGAAAAATTATAATTCAACCAAGCACAGTTCCATTTTTAACCAAATAATTCAATTTTCAAACAAAAGAAAACTAATATTTATAAGACAAACAAAAAGAACAACAAAAATTCAACAGAAAAAGGTATATTTTTAACCAAAATGTTAAATTAAAAAAAAACAATTACATTTTCAAAAAAAAGAGTTGAATTTTCCTCCAACAAAAATGATTTCTTAAGAAAAAATGTAAAGCATTTTGTAAACGAAGAAATGACATTGATACTAAAAGAGTGGAGTTTTTCATCTGCATTGTCAACGAAAAAATATCAATTTTTCATTTAAAAAAAGATAAATTTTCAAGAAAATAGTAAAATTTTTAAGCAGAGATATGAATTTTCAATCAAATAGTTTAATTACCCTGAAAAATCGAATGTTTTAGAAAACACTTGACTTTTAATTTCGATAAGATGAATTTTCAACAAAAAAAAATAATTCTCAATCGAGAACAATAAATTTTAAACCAAATCGTCGAGTTTTCACCAAAAAATTAGTTTTCAACAAAAAAGTTTTTTTTAACCAAATATGTGTTTGCACTTTAAAAAAAATTGTATTTGAAGTTTGTAACTACAAAGATGAATTTTCAACCGAGTTGTCGAATTTTTAATGGATAAAAATTAAAATTCAACCGAGCACAGTTCCATTTTTAACCAAATAATTCAATTTTCAAACAAAAAATACTATTTTTTATAAGACAAACAAAAAGAACAACAAAATTTTAACAGAAAAGAGTAAATTTTCAACCAAAATGTTAAATTAAAACAATTACATTTTCAAAAAAAGAGTTGAATTTTCCTCCAACAAAAATGATTTCTTAAGAAAAAATGTAAAGCATTTTGTAAACGAAGAAATTACATTTATACCAAAAGAGTGGAGTTTTTCATCCGCATTTTCAACGAAAAATATCAGTTTTTTATTTAAAAAAAGATGAATTTTCAACAAAATAGTAAAATTTTTAAGCAGAGATATAAATTTTCAACGAAATAGTTGAATTACCCTGAAAATTCGAATGTTTTAGAAAACAATTAACTTTTAATTTCGATAAGATGAATTTAAAAAAAAAAAATTAATTCTTAATCGAGAACAATAAATTTTAAACCAAATCGTCGAGTTTTCGCCAAAAAAATTAGTTTTCAACAAAAAAGTTTTTTTTAAACCAAATATGTATTTGAATTTAAAAAAAATTGTATTTGAATTTTCTAACTTCAAATATGTATTTTCAACCAAGTTGTCGAATTTTTAATGGAGAAAAATTTAAATTCAACCAAGCACAGTTCCATTTTTAACAAAATAATTCAATTTTCAAACAAAAAACACTGTTTTTTATAAGACAAACAAAAAGGACAACAAAATTTCAACAGAGAAAGGTAAATTTTCAACCAAAATGTTTAATTAAAAAAAATTACATTTTCAAAGAAGATAGTTGAATTTTCCACCAACAAAAATTATTTCTTATGAAAAAATGTAACGCATTTTGTAAACAAAGAAATTACATTTATACGAAAAGAGTGGAGTTTTTCATCCGCATTTTCAACGAAAAATTATCAGTTTTTTATTTAAAAAAAGATGAATTTTCAACAAAATAGTAAAATTTTTAAGGAGAGATATAAATTTTCAACGAAATAGTTGAATTACCCTAAAAAGTCAATGGATTCATAAAAAAGTTGACTTTTAATTTCGATAAGATAAATTTAAAAAAAATTAATAAAACAGTAAAACAGTAGATTTTGAACCAAATATTCGAATTTTCACAACAAAATATTAGTTTCTAAAAAAAAAACTTTTTTTAAACTAAATATGTATTTGAACTGTCAAAAAAATATTTATTTGAATTTTGTAACTACAAAGATGAATTTTCAACCGAATTATCGAGTTTTTATTCAAGAAGAGCTTAAACTTCAATACAAAAAATTGTACTTTCAACCAGAGAGTTCAAGTTTCATGACGAAAAATCGACTTTCCAACGAAAAGATGAATTTCTTTGGTTGAAAATTAAACTGTTTTGTTAACTCAAAATTAATTTCTTAGTTGTAAGTAAAAATATTCTATTTCTGTTGAAAATTTGCCTTTTTTAGTTAAAAATACTGCTATTTGGTTAAAAATTCATTTTGTTATTGAATATTCTTCATTTTGGTTGAAAATTAATTTCTTTGTTTAAAAGTTCAATTGTTTTGTGGGAAATCCGTGTATTTTGTTAAAAATTGAAAGTTAATTATTCCAGTTAAAAATTGATTTCTTTAGTTAAGTATTTTAATAACTTGTAAATTCAACTATTTGGTTGAAAATTCGTCCTTGTGGTAGAATTTAATCTTTTTGATTAAAAATTCATCTTTTTGGTTATAAATTAAAATCACGTAACATAATAAACTGTTTAGAAAGGTTCTATTTCGAATATTTTCTTTTTCGGGAATTTTACAGTGTCGGACATTGCATAATTCGGTAATATTCTCTCGCGAATTTTATTTTTCGGAAATTTACAAATTCGTTAATATTATAACTCTCCTTAATTTTCAAATTCGATAATTTTATCAACTGTTCAGGAACTTTCTATTTCGAATATTTTATTTTTCGGGATTTTTCAGTCCCTATAAATAATCAATACAATTATAAAATTTTTATTCCCCAGGAAACTTGTGGATACAAAATTACTAGCGAAAGTGGCTCAAATTACAACAGACCCAAGTTTCGAGGTTCCAGAAAAGGCAAAAGTCATTCTTCTCAAATGTCTCGTAAATTCTTGCATTTGCGCTTACAAACACAAAAGCTACGATATCAGAGATGCGAAAGTTTCAAAATATCAAACTGAACTCTATGCCTTATTATCTCAGTCTCCAATTTCTGTGTCGACTCTAAAAATCGATAAAACATATCCAGTAGAGACACATTTTCCATATGATGGAGTCAGTCAATTGGCAGTTGATACTGTTCTTCAATTTTCAAAAGAGGAAAAAAAACTGTCGGATGAAGAATTAGATATTCTCAGACAGAACGTTCAATTTCTTTCCAATTTAGTCACTTTCGCCTGCAGGAATATCTCTTTTCCGGATTACGAGGAACCCCCAAAATGTATTGAAAACGAGGAATTCAAAAATGCAATTTCGTAAGTGCTTCTGGATTATTTTTTTTTAATTTCAAGTATTGGAAAATTTATACAACCCCGGATTTCTCTTTCGACTGTATTAAAGAAAAGCCTTTATGATTTTATAAACTTAGGAGACATATATTTAAATTTTTTTAAATAAATTAACATGGATCCTTAATGAAATTATGTTTAGAAAATTAAAAAGGTTAATAACAAATATTCAGTATTATATCTGTAAAAGGTTATAAGCTTTTGGTTGAGCATTCATTTTGTGGTTAATTTTTTTTTTTTTGAAAATCAACAATTTTGTTTAAAATTGATTCTCTTTAGTTGAAAATTTAACTGTTTTGTTGAAAATTTTGGCATAAAAATACAATATTTCGGATTTCATGTTTTTTTTCTGTATATACTGAAAAATATGTTTTCTCTGTAAATTGAAATATGTTGCGGAAATCTTTTTTCACTTGGTTGAAAATTTGATGATTCAATGTTTGGCTAAAAAATCATGTTTTTGGTTAATTAAAAATTCGTCTTTTTGTGTTGAACATTAAACATGATTTTTTTTTGTTTAAAATTGAACTATTCCAGTTGAAAATGTATCATTTTAGTTATAATTTCATTTTGTAGTTGAAAAATGGAACATTAAAAAATTGAATATTCCGTCATTTTAGTTTAAAAATCATTTTAAACTATTTTTTTTAAATTAATCTTCTTGGTTGAAAATTCATATTTTACATCAAAAATTCAACAATTTGCTTCAAATTTCATTTTGTGGTTTGATAATTTATCATTTTATTCGAAAATTAATTTCTTTGGTTAAAAGTTAAACTATTTTCTTAAAAATTCTTATTTCTTGGTTGAAAAATCTATATTTTTGCTTGAACATTCGTGTCTTTGGTTAAAATTTCATAATTTCTTTGTTTAGAGGATGTACTATTTTGTGGAAAAGTCATGTATATTGTTAAAAATTCTTATTTCTTTATTGAAAATTCATTTCTTGTTTGAAATTTTTCTGTTTTGTTAATTCAAAATTAATTTCTTAACTTTACATTTAACTATTATATCTTTGTTGAATATTAAACTTTTTTATTTCAAAGATCTAATATTGGTTTAAAAATTAATTTTTTTTATTGAAGATTAATGATTTTAGTAACAAATTAATTTTTTGGTTAAAAGTTGAACTATTTTGTGAAAAATTCATTTTCTTCTGGTTATAATTTGATATGTTTAACTGAATAAGTAACTATTCCAATTTTGCTTAAAAATGTATCTTTTTTTAGTTAAAAATTTAACTACTTGTTTTCAAATTCGTCTTTTTGGTAGAACCTTAATGTTCTTGTTTGAAAAATAATCTTTTTGGTCGAAAATTCAACAATTTCGTTTAAAAATTCATTTTTTGTTGTTGTAAAGATTCTATTTTAGTTCAAATTAATTTGTTTCGTTAAAAGCTTAACTATTTTGTGGAAAATTAGTGAACTTTGTAAAAATTCTTCTTTTTGATAGAAAAATAACTTTCTTGGTTAAAATTGTGTCTTTTTTGTCGATTTTGTTAAAAGTAAGTTTTTTAAAATAATTTTGTAACTAAAAATTGAACTATTTCATTTCTAATTAAAATTCATCTTTTTTCTTTAAATATTCTACTATTTGATTAAAAATTTGTCTTATTTTGTTGAAAATTGAAGGTTCATAATTTTAGTGAAAATTCATTTCTTAGGTTGAGTAATTTAATATTTTTTTAAAATTCGTGTTTTTCTGTTTAGAATTAAATCGTTCTAACTGAAAATTTAATTATTCTAGGCAATAATTATCAATTTATTTTAAAATTCATCCTTTCGGTTTAAAATTCAACTATTCCAATTGAAAATTTATCATTTTAATTGAAAATTGATCTCTTAGTTGAAAAAAGGAACTTTTTTTAAAAATTAGTTTTATTTCTTTTGGTTGAAAATTTTTTTTCTCCTAAAAATGTAACTATTTCAATTGAATATTCCGTCATTTTAGCTTGAAAATCATATCTTCAGTTGTCCATTAATTATTTAGGTGAAAATTTGACTCTTGTATTTCTGTTGACAATTTATATTTTTTATTTAAAAACTCTACTATTTCGTTCGAAATTCATCTGTTTGGTTAAAAATTAATTTAGTTAATTTTAAATTCAATTATTCTATGTTAAGTTGAAAATTAAGGTTTTTCAGTTTAAAATTCATGTATTTTGTTGAAAATTGAAGGTTCGTCATTTTAGTGAAAATTCATTTCCTTGGTTGATTATTTCAATATTGTGTTGAAAATTTGTGTTTTTCTGTTTAGAATTTAATCTTTCTAACTGAAAATTTAATTATTCTAGTTAATAATTATCAGTTTAGTTTAAAATTCATACTTCTTGTTTAAACTTGAACTGTTCCAGTTGAAAATTCATCGTTTTAGTTGAAAATTTGTCTCTGAGTTGAAAAATGTAACTTTTTTAAGGAATAGTTCTATTTCTTTAGGTTGAAAATTATATATTTTTTTACTGAAAATATAACTATGTTAATGAAATATTCCATCATATTAGTTTCAAAATCATTTCTTTGTTTGAGCATTAACTTTTTAACTGAAAATTTAACTTTAATTATGGTTGAAATTCATCCCTTCTTGATTGAAAATTTATCATTTTTGGTCGAAAATTCAACATTTTTGTTAAAATTTCATTTTATGGATTGATAATTGATTACTTTAGTTGAAATTTCTTATTTTTTGGTTGAAAAATCTATATTTTTGTTTGAAAATTCATGTCTGGTTAAAAATTCATTTTTTAAAAGATTTATCATTTTAGTTGAAAATTCATTTCTTTGGTTAAAGTTTGAACTATTTTTTGCAAAATTCATATATTTTCTTAATCTTTTTGGTATAAAATTAATCTTCTTCGTTAAAAAATTATCATTTTTTTGTAGCAACCCTAAAGTAATTCACTCTTGTATAATTACTTGAAACCAAATCAATCCTTTCTTCAATCAACAATATTTATGAATTTAAAATCCTTGATTTTTCTTCATGTCTCGCGGCCCTTCTTCTGTCTACGGTTCTTTATATCTTTATGTGCGGTTAAACTTTAAAATAACATTTTCCATCATTTTTAAGAATCTACTTAAAAAAGAAAAAAAATGTTGATTGGAAAATTTCCAAAATGACTTCGTTCTTCATGTTATTCTTTTGTTTTTTATTTGTTGACACTCGAATCGTATGCTTGATTAACCTCTGAAAGTCAGGTAAAAAAATTTATATTAATTTACAAAATTATTTATCATAATTGTTCTCTTTAATGTTACTAATTGTAAACATATAATTATTTAGGTTTAAACCGTTTGAAAAAGGTACACCTTGTACCGAAACGTCAAAAATTCCTAATTCAAAAAAATGTTTTTTTGGCTCAATTCTATTTTAATTTGTGTGGACCCTAAGACACAAAGAAAAGTCTATGATTTGAAATTCATTAATTCACATTCTTCAATAATTAGTTGAAAAATCATTAGTTATTTTTTGTCTTTCTGCTCCTAATTGGACAAAAACTGTTTTTAGAAAACTGATTGGACACGAGCACATTCCAGTGGTGAGAGCAGCCTCTGCTTTTGTCCACAACATGATCTCTCAATCAATTAAAGACTATTTTTCAAATAGCGATAAATCTCAACTAGTAAAGCTCCTAATAAATGCTGCCAAAAAGGGAATTCAGTCTGCCTCAGATGTGACTCTATTTCTCGTCCAGGAAAAAAATTTACTCCCAAATATTTACAACGATCTCCAGATACACGAAAAATTGTATCTGCTAGAAATGATTCATTTGAATTTATTGGAATCGAATCAGTGCTTTCCCGTCGAAACGGCAAAATTTCTCGCCGACAAATTTAAAAAGAAAAGCGATCTGGTTCTCAAAACTGTGGATACTTATTTGGATGGGATGGAACCTATGGAAGTGACGATTCTCTTGGATATTTTGGGAATTTTAACATCAGGGGATGATGAAGTTTCCCTTATTTTGAGAGGAGATAAGAGTCTTTTGATAAATGGCCTCTGTTAGTATTTTATTTCCTAAATGAAGGGCTGCAGCACAGAAATAGATAACTAATAAAATTTGAATTTTTCAGGAGAGCGAACAAAATTTCGTTCGAAAGAGTGCCTAATTTGTTTCAATTGCAATATAAAATTTAATAGCAATGATTATTCATTAAAAAACTAGCTTTATTGTAATATATTGAATTATTTTAATGAATTTTTTTAAATTAATTTTTTGACTGAAAATTTAACAATACCAGTTGAAACTTTAACTATTCTGTTAAAAATTCTTTTGAAATTAATCTTTTTCTAAACTGAAAATGTAACTATTCCAGTGGAAAATTCCCGAATTTTAGTTAAAAATTTATCTTCTTTGTTGAACATTAAAATTTTTGATATAAAATTTTATCTATTTAATTTTTTCGTTAAAAGTTTATCGTTTTTAGTTGAAAATTCGTATTTTTTGGTAGCTATTAATCTTCTTGGTTAAAAATTTATCTTTTTTGTTTGTAATTCAAATATTCCAGGTGAGAACTTATAATTTTAGTTAAAAATCCATCCTTTGGTTTGAAAATGTGTCTTTAAAAAAATAGTTCTTATGATTGAAATTTTTTTACCGAAAATGTAACTATTTGAATTGAATATTCCTTCATTTTGTTTGCAAAAACATCTCTTTGGCTAAAGCTTAATTTTTTAAATAAAAATTTAACTATTCTATTTTTCGTTGAAAATTGAACTTTTTTAGTTCAAAATTAAACTATTTGAGTAAAAATTTGTCTTAATATTAATTTAAAATTAAATTATTTCTTCTTTTATGGTAGAAAATTAATCTTATTGTTTGAAATTTATTGAAAATTGAACTATTTTGCAGAAAATTCGTCTTTTTCAATTGAAAAGTAATTTCATTAGTTGGAGCTTAATCTTTTTAGTTAAAAATTATTTTTTTTAAATTGAAATATTCTGTGGAAAATCTATCTTCTTTGTTGAATCCTCATTTTTTCTATATAAAATTCTAACCATTTATCTTTTTGTTGAAAACTTATGGTTTTTTGTTGGAAATTCTTATTTTTTGGTATAAATTAAAAAATCCCTCTTTTTGATTGAAAATGATTGAAAATCTAATTATTTTAATCTAGTTACTTTTATCACATTTTTTCTCAAATATTTTTCGCCATGTATTTGGTTGCAAATCCAACAAGTTTGTTGAAATTTTTTTTATATAGTTTAACATTTTTTTTAAACTGAAAGTTGAGATATCCTATTGAAAATCTGTGTTTTCTTATAGAAAATTCATGTCTTTGCGTTAAAAATTCGACTATTTGGTTAAAAGTTATTTTTGTTTGCTGAACATTTAAATGTTTTGTTGAAAAGTATAATTTTTTACGGTAAAAAATCGAAATATTGCATTTTTGCTTAAAAAATTAAATTATTTCAGGTGAAAATTCGTTTTCTTTCTGTCAGAATGGTAACTTCATTTTTGGAAACCTTATCTTTTTGGTTAAAAATGAATTCCTTTGGTGACAAATTCAACTATTTTGTTCAAAAAAATTTCTTTTGTGTGAAAATTTGTTTTTCTAACTGAAAATTTAACCATTCTACTTGTCGTTGAAAATTGATATTTTTAAAATTGAAAATTCATGTATTTTGTTGAAAATGTGTCTTTTGATAGAATATCCATCTTTTGGCTTGAAAATTTACCTATTTGGTAGAAAATTAATTTCTTTGTATGAAAATTGAAATGTTTTTTTGAAAATTCATCTTTTTCGATAGATAAGTGGTCTCGCTAGTTAACGTTTGATCTTTTTGGTTAAATATTAATTTTCTTAGTTTAAAATTGAACTATTTTGTGGAAAATTCATTTTTTTTTAGTTGAAATTTTATTTTTTAAACTAAAATCTTACCCCTTGTATTTTTGCTTCAAAATATATCTGTTTTAGTTAACAATTTATGTAGAGAATTAATCTCCTTAGTTGAAGCTTTATTGTTTTGGTTAACAATTAATTTCTTTGATTGAAAGTTTAAGTATTTCGTTTTAAATTCCTTTCTTGAATGAAAATCCATTTTTCTAACTAAGAATTTAATTATTATATTCTTGGTAGAAAATTGATATTTTTTGGTAGAAAATTTATCGTTTGGGTTGGAAATTCAACTATCTTGTTAAAGATTAATTTGTTTGGTTGAAAACTAAACTATCTTGTTGAAAATGTGTGTTTTTTAGTTAAAAATTAATTTTTTTTGCGACATCTTTTGGTTAAAAATTCATTTTAATTTCTTTTGTTACAAATTTATCTATTTTATTGAAAATTCCTTTTTTTTGTTGAAAACTTATTTTTCAAATTTAAATTTTAATCATTACTTTTTTTATTGTAAATTAAAATTTTATAGTTGAAAATTTACGTGTTTTGTTAAAAATATTTTTTTTTTGTTGAAACTTTGTCTTTTTTGGTAGGAAATTTATCCCATGGATTGCAAATTCAACTATCTAGGTAAAAATGAATTCATTTTATTGAAAAGTTAGCTATTTTGTTCAATGTTAATTTTTTTAGTTAAAAATTAATTTTTTCATCCTCATCTTTTAGGTTAAAAATCATTTCTTTGGTTTCAAATTTAACTATTTTAATGAAAATTCCTTTTTTTTCTGTTGAAAACTTATTTTGGAAACTTAACATTTAATCTCTATATTTTATTGTTGAAAATAGATCCTTTTTAATTGGAATAGTATATATTTTGTTCAAAATATATGTATTATGTTGAAAATCTGTCTTTTTTATTAAAAAACTATTTTTTGGCGTTAAAAATCCAACTGCTTGGTTCAAATTATTTTTTTTTGTGTAAATTTGATCGGTTTTATTACAAATTTTATTGTTATAGAAAATTAATCTTTTTGCGTTAAAAAATAGATTATTTGTTAAAACGTTTTTTTCTTGCTGAAAATTAAAATTGTCTTTTTCAAAATTCGTCTTCTTTCGTAGAAAAGTACTCTCACTGGTTAAAACTTAATATTTTTGATTAAATATTAATTGCTTTGGTTTAAAATTAAACTATTTTGTGGACATTTTTTGTTAAATTTAACATTGATTTTTTAAACTAAAAATATAACTCTTCTATTTTTGCTTGAAAATATATCTGTTTTAGGTAAAAATTCATGTCGAGAAATAATCTTATTAATTGAAACTGTATCCTTTTGATTAAAAAGTAATTTTTTTTGGTTGCAAGTTGAACTATTTTGTTTAAAAAATATTTTTTTTGTTGTTAAAAATTAATTTTTTTAACTGAGAATTAACCTGTTCTATTTGTGGTAGAAAATCGATCTTTTTTAGTAGAAAATTAATGCATTTTTTTTAATTTGCGTTTTTTTTTGTAGAAAATGCATCGTTCGGGTTGAAAATTCAATCGCCTGAATAAAAATGAATTCGTTTGATTGAAAAGTGAACTATTTTTTTGAACTGCAAATTTTTATAAAAAGATAATTTGTTTAACGTAATATTTTTTGTTAAACGATTCATTTTTTTGGTTACAAATTTAACTATTTCATTGAATATTCATTGTTTTGTTTAAAAATTTATTTCAGCTAAAAAATTTATTTATTAAACTTGTTGAAAATCTGTATTTTTTAGTAGGAAATTCCTCTTTTGGGTTAAAAATGCAACTGATTGATTCAAAATAATTTTTTTTTAGAAAATTAAACTGTTTTATTTAAAGTATGTTTTTTTTCTTTTAGTGTAAATAAAATTGTACAACTAAAAATTCAACTATTTCATTTTTTCTTAATAATGAATCTTTTTTAGGTAATAATTAATAATTAATTCATCTTTTTGGATACAGAAAATATTTTCATTATTTGCAACTTCATCCTTTTGGTTAAAAGTTCATATATTTGGTTGCAAATTTAAGTAGTTTATTGAAAATTATTTTTTTTAGTTGAAAATTTGTTTTTCTCGTTGAAAAATTAGGTATTTTGTTTGTGGTTGAAATTTTTTGTTTTGCTGAAAATTGAACTGTTTAGTAGAAAATTATAGTTTCTTAGCTAAAAATCTAACTATTTTAGTTTAGCTTCAAAATTGATTTATTTTAGGTGAAAATTCATTTTTTTCGATGGAAAAGTAATCTTATTCGTGCAAACTTTATGTTTTTGTTTAAAAATTTATTTCTAGGGTTTCATATTGAAGTCTTTTGTTGCAAATTTTGTTCTTTTGCTTGAAAATTTATTTTTCTAATTGAAAATTTAACCATTTCATTTGTCGTAGGAAATTGATATTTTTAAGTTGAAAATTTATGTATTTTGTTAGAAACTTCATCTTTTGGCTTGAAAATTTAACTAGTTGGTTAAAAAATAATTTTTTAGTTAAAAATTGAACTGCTTTGATGGAAAGTTGATATGTTTAATGTAAAAATTCATGTTGAGCAGTAATCTAATTAGTTGAAACTTGATGTTTTTGGTTAAAAATTAATATCTTCGGTTGCAAGTTTAATTATTTTGCTTAAAATTCTTTTATTTTATTTTTGAAAATACATTTTCCTAACTGAGAATTTTAGTATTTTATTTTTGGTAGAAAATTGATCTTTTTGATTTGAAAATTCATGCATTTTCTTAAAAATTTTATTTCTAACTTAAAATTGAGGTATTTTATGAATAGTTGAAAATGTTCGTTTTCCTGAAAATTGAACTGTTTTGCTTGAAAACTTATTTGTTTTTGGTGAAAATTCTTTTGGTTGAAGATTTATTTTTCTAACTGAAAATTTAACTATTCTATTTTGGTTGAAAATTGATCTTTTTATTGAAAACGCATGGATTTTTGTTTAATTTGTCTTTTTTTCATAGAAAATTCATCCTTTTTATTGAAAATTGAACCATTTCGTTTAAAATTGGTCTTTTTCGGTTTCAAAATAATCTTATTAATTTAAGTTTAATATTTAAAAAAATATATTGTTTAACTTGCCCTGTACTGCAATCCTTTATATGTTCGAAATTTATTCAATGGAATCGGCTTCTTAATTGAAATTTTTGATTTGCAGTTCTCCTGAAATCTCTACATATGGCGGGGAAGGAGTCGAACAATTTTTTCACGCCTTTGCAAAAATTGAGCGAAGTTGCTCCATGTAATCTAGGGCAGGATATTTTGTTAAAAGAGGCTGAAAATTCCAAAGAGGGCGAAAAACTGCCTTATAATAAAAATATTCAGGCGCATCCTGCGTTCGGATTTAAAGCTGGACTGATTCGTTTGGTTGGAAACATGGCATTTGAAAATAAAGATAATCAGGATTTGGTGAGCATGTATTAAATTTATTATTGTTAATTATTTCCCATTTTATTTATAAACAGATTTTACATCCCAAAGTGCACTCAAAACAGAGGAAATCCGATTTTTTTACAATAATAGGGGAAAAAATTCTTTGAAATACAAATAATATACATAGGGCATTGAATTTAATATAAAATTCTTTAAATTTCTAAGATTTCATGTCTATATATATTACGTTTTCAACAAATTAGTTGCATTTTTAATTTAAAAAGATTTTGTTCTAAATTAGAGGAATTTTTAACTCAGAAATACGATTTAAAAAAAATAATAAGTAAAGTTTTAAAGTTAAAAAGTTAAAAAGTTCAACTTTTTAGAAATTGGTTAACTTTAAAACATGATAAAAATTAATTTTCCATCCAGAATCTATAAAGATGAATTTTCAACCAAATAGTTTAATTTTTAACAAAGTAATAAAACTTTCAACAAATAATTAAATTTTTTAACCAAAAAGATGTATTTTTTATAAGACAGTTAAATTTTCAACCAAAAAATTTGTATTCACAACAAAAAAGTTTACTTTTACCCACGAAATATGAATTTTTTACAAAAAATAAATAAATTTTCTACCAAAAATGTGAACTACAAAAAAGGGTGAATTTTCCAAAATAAAAGATTAATTTTTAATAAAACAAAACGATATTTCTATATAAAAAAAAATCTTCAACCAAATAGTTGAATTTTTAACCAAACAGATTATTTTCAACCAAAAATAGTTGTTTTAAAAAATAAATAATTGAATTTTTAAGGTAGAGACCCGTTTTTTAGAAAAAATTGTATTTTTAACCAAAAAATGTGTATTTACAACAACAAAAGTTCACTTTTAACCAAGAAATGTGAATTTACAACCAAGAAAAAGAACTTTCTTACCATTAAAGATGAATTTTCAATCCAAAAAAATGAATTTTCTATTAAAAAAATAAGAATTTTCAACAAAATATTTGAATTTTTAACAAAACAATTAAAATTCCAACAAAATAGTGAAAATCTTAACCGAATAATCGAACTTTCTACCAAAATCAGTTCGAATTTTCAACATATAATTCATTTTGAAGCCAAAAATTCGCATTTTTTAGAAGGCATTTGAATTTTCAATACAAATTATGTGTTCTTACTATAAACGATAAATATTTAATACAAAAAAAACTAATTTCGATATGAAAAAATTTTTTTTTAACAAAATAGTTGAATTTTGTAACAAAACAGATGATTTTTGAACCAAAAACAGTTTGCTTTTTTGATAAATAGTTGAATTTTTAAGCTAAAAGACGCATTTGTGAGAAAGCAATTGTATTTTTGAGCAAAAAATTTGTATTTACAACCAAAAAGTTCACTTCGAACCAAAACATTTATATTTTTAGTCAAGGAAAATTACATTTCAACCAAAAATTGAATTTTCTATGTAAATTAATACATTAAATTTTCAACAAAATAATGAAACTTTCGACAAAATAGTTGCATTTTTAATCAAAAATAGTTAATTTATGAATAACAAAAATTTAATTTTTGACATCAAAATTTATATTTACAACAAAAAAGTTTACTTTCAACCAAGAAATGTATATTTTTAGCCCAGAAAAATGACTTTTCTACCAAAAAATATGAATTTTGTATCCAAAAAGTTGAATGAAAAGTTGAATGATATATAATTTTAACAAACGAAAAAATTTAATTTAATTAAATGCGTTAATGAAATTCATATTTTATGGTGGAAAAATTATAATTTTTAATTTAAAATAAACTTTTGTTTTGAAAATATCCCTGTTTTATAAATAATCGGTCTTTTTTAATCGAAAATTCATATTTTTTGACAGTAAAGTTATTTTTCTTGGTTTTTTTTTCTACAAAAAGATGAAATTTCGATAAAAAAGACTCATGTTCGACAAAATAATTTAATTAATAATTAATCTTCTACAAAATAATTAAATCTTCAACAAAATACATACATTTTTCTCGAAATAGTTGAATTTCAGTATACAAATTTAATTAAAAATTTTTTTAAATGTTCAAGCTGTTGAATTTAACAAAAAAAAAGACGAGTTTTTGTCAAAAGAGTTAAATCCCCAAAAAAGTTTGATTAATTTTCAACAATAGTTGAATTTTTAAAGCAAGAAAGAGTTTTCGATCAAGGAATTTTAACTAAATTCTTGAATTGTCAGTCAAGAAGATTATCTACCAAGGGAAAAAGGCGAAATTTCAATGAAATGCAAGAATTTTCTACCAAACTGTTGCATTCTTTACTAAAAAGTGTGAAATTTTCAGCAAAAATGATGAGTTTCCAAATCAGAAAGACGAATTTTTTATAAAGTAATCGAATTTTCAATCCAGTAATATGAATTTTCAACAGAAAAGGATATTTTCAAATTAATATCTATGCAATTTAATTTCCTCTCACGAAAGATTTTACATTTTAAGGTAAAAAAACAACACTACCTTTTAAACATCGAGACCCAAAAGACGACTTTTCTACAAAACAGATGAATTTTAAAATCAAAAAGAGGAATTTTCTATCAAAATAGTTGAAGTTTCAAAGGAAAAAGATAAATATTCGACGAAAAAAATGTAATTTTTTACCAAAAAGACAAATTGTCAATAACATACATAAAATTTTAACCAGAAAAATTATTCTTAACAAAATAGTTCGATTGTCAACGAGGTAATTGAATTTTCAAAAAATAAAGACAAATTATCAACAAAAAAAATTGAACTCGATCAAAAAAGTGGAATTTGTAACGAAAATGTTGCATTTTTAACAAAAAGAGATCAGTTTTTAATAAAAAAAAGAAAATTCGACTCTGAGAATAATTTATCTGTAAAAACAAAACAAAAAATGTCCGCCAAAAAGTGAATTTTCTACAAAACAATGGAATTTTCAACCTGAAAATATGAATTTTTAAGGAAAAAGTTATTATTTAATAAAATAGTTAAATTTTCAATCAAAGATATGTATCTAAACCAAAAATTAAGTTTTTTATAAGACAGTGAAACCTTCCACCAACTAGTTGAATTTTCAACAAAAATAGCTGAATTGTGAATCGAAAATATAATAGTATTTAGATTGTGTAATTACAAAGAATTAATTTTTAACTAAGAGATATTATTTTTCTACCGACATATGAATTTTAAATGCAAAAGGATGAATTTTCTACCAAAATAGTTGACTTTTCTGAGAAAGATTTTCTATTAAAACAATACGAATTCTTTATGTACAGGGATGAATTTTCTATCCAAAAAGATAATTGTTTAATTAAAAAAAAGGTGACTTTTTAAGAAAATAGTTGCATTTTTAATTAAAAGAGATCAATTCTGAACGAAAAATATAATATTAGACTTTTCAAATAATGAAAGTTAACTTTTATCTAAAAAAGATGACTATTTTCAATCAAACAAGCACGATTTGAACAAAATAGGTGAACTTTCAACAAAATAGTTAAATTTTTAACCAAAAGAGATCAGTTCAGGACGAAAAATGTGGTTGTAGATTAGGGTGTTCCAAAAATGCATTACAAAAATTGTTTTGATGCTAGATACAAACGATCCTCCCAAATCGTTTCGAAATCCAAAAAAACTAAACGCGTATTTTTTTACTTCAAATTTTTATTTTTATTGGTGCCCCTAACCCACCACCACGGTGCCCTGAAAACTACCCTTAAATCAAAAAATTTACATCCTTCAGGAAATTGACTCCTTTAAGCAGTTTGTTCTCTTTTTTCCGGAAATCATTGATATAGGTCTGTTGGAATGTTTACTAATCTTTTTCAGTTGATTTATATTTATTTAAATAAATTCTAGTTGTTTAAATAATCTTTTTTTCCGAAAATACGTCTTAAATCTGTGTTTCCCGAAAATTTGTCTCAAATCTGTTTTTTTGAGATCGGAATGTCAGCTTATTATCTCAAAAAGACTTTATTTATTTCAAAATTTCTTCCAATGGTTTAAACAATTAATTATTATTATCAATTTTCTACTTTTTTCAAATTATGGTAGAAAAGTCAGCTTTTCTTTTAATAAATCTATAGATTTTAATTTCAAGGTATCTTGTCTACATTATCTAATAAATCCTTAATTGTTTAAACAAATTCAATTTTTTTAAATAAATTTTTTTTGTTCAATTCGCCTAAAATATAATTAATATATATAATAATTGTTATAATTGTTATAATTGAATTTGTTTAAACAATTGAGGATTTATTAGATAATGTAGACAAAATACCTTAAAATTAAAATCTATAGGTTTATTAAAAGAAAAGCTGACTTTTCTACCATAATTTGAAAAAAGTTGAAAATTGATAATAATAATTAATTGTTTAAACAATTAGAAGAAATTTTGAAATAAATAAAGTCTTTTTGAGATAATAAACTGCCATTCTGATCTCAAAAAGCAGATTTTAGACGAAATTTTGAGAATTTTCGGTCAAAAGATACGGTTTTTTAAATCCAAAAGGATGAATTTTTTATAAAAAAGACGAATGTTCAACAAAACAGTTGAATTTACGAACAAGAAAGATGACTTTTAAACAAAGAAGTTAAATTTTCAACAAAAGAAATCAACTTTCCGGTAAATAGTAGAATTTTTAACCAAAAGAGATGAATTCTGAACTCAAAAAATATTAAAAGGCTTAAAAAAATTAACTTTTAACCAAAAAAGATGACTTTCAGAATATAGTTGAAATTTTTATAATTAAGATGAGCGCTTTATCCAAAATAGAATAGGAGACATTTTAAATGAAAGGAATTAAGTTTTATGCGAAAAAGATTAATATTTAACCAAAAGAGGTGACTTTTTAAGAAAATATTTTTTAATAAAAGAATATGATTTTTTTATCAAAAGTTGAAATTTCGATCCAAATTTTTAACAAAGAGATGAATTCTGATTTAAGAAAATAATAATAAACTTGAAAAAAAGAAGTATCTTTCAACTAAAAAAGTGACCTTTTTAGAAATTAGCTGCAATTTTGATCAAGAAGATGAATTCTGAATCCAAAATAGAATGGTGAAGTTTTAAAATAAAAATGTTTAATTTCAAGAGAAAAAGATTAATATTTTCAACCAAAAGAAAATATTTTTGAACCGAAAAATATGGCTTTTTTTACGAAAAGATTGATTTTCAATTAAAAAGGATGAATTTTGTATCCCAAAAGGTGATTTGTCGACAAAGCTTTTGAATTTTCAAGTAAATAGTTAAATTTTCAACCTAAGTACATGAATTTTGGAAAAAAATATGATTGTAGACTTTTCAATGAAAAAGCATTAAATTTTAATAATAAAAGATCAACTTTCAACCAAAAAAAGGTGACTTTTCAACAATAATATGAATTTTTAATCCAAAAATAACGAATTTTGTATCCCTAAAGACGAGTTTTTAACAAAATAATTTAATTTTTGACCTACAAAAAAATAAATGACATTTTAACAAAATAGTTAAATTTTCAACCAGAAAAGGTGATTTAATAAGAAAATAATTGTATTTCTAATAAAAATAGATGAATTCTGAACCAAAAATATATTGGTAAACTTTCAAAATAAAAAGAATTAACTTTTCTTCATAAATTCCTTATAAAAAGAGGAAAAGTGGGAAACAGGGAAAAAACTTGATGTCTTATTAATAATTAATAAATACTCGAACTTTTACCCTTGGGAAAAATTCTACTTTATCAACTCCAGCAACCCGTATAGTGGCGCCATCATTTGAAGCTTTTCTTCTATCAGAACTTCCAAGACCAGTCCTTGCCCAATCTTAAATTCAAAACCTGAACTCACGAAGAAATATCTCATATTTAAATTTATTTTCTTCTACCTAATACATTCTATCAAATTCAAATAGAAAACTCGAAGAAAAAATTTAACTTCATTTGAACAAAGATAAAATTAAGTAGCAGACCAGTAGGATAGACTCGGCAATTTAGTTGAAATCTGATATGCCATTAAGGCATCAACGAGAACGCGATGTAGCTTCGTCACAGCATTTTAAAAAAATTTTCTTTCTTTTTTTTTCGTGTGTATATGATTCGCTCGCAACTCTCACATGCACAGGCGAAACGCAACGAGAGGACGTATGTGCTTGTAGATCAACGGATCGAAGGTAATCGTGTTCTCAAGTTTCGATCTACAAACGTGTTTCCTTTTTTCTTTTTTCTTTTTTCCGCTCCTTTTTCTTTGCACAATCGGCTCTCCTTTTTGCAATAGGTGTACGTATGCAGAGTGCACTGTATGCGACACTTGCAAAAATAGCAAGATCGAGTCGCAAGCACCACGAGGAGTTGCCCTCGCATTATTCTGTTCTTTGTCGGGGATGGCAGAATGCAAATTATTGCCTCTTTGTTAGGAAGGTTTATTTCAAAATGATCTGCAGATTACTTTGAATTTAATCAGGCTTCACAATAGTTTACACAGGGTGGCCGTTGTTAAAAAAAAAACCCTGGAAATCAGGGAATTTTATTGGTCAGGGAAAAATTCATGTGATTTTATTGGTAAGAAAAAGTCGGGGAATTTCATGGAATTGTATTGAATGGGAAAAGTCAGGTCAAAGCCAAGGAATTTGATTGATCAAGAATAATTCAAGCAATTTTATTGGTTAGGGAAAAGTCAGGAAATTTAATTGGTTAGGGAAAGTTTGAGGATAATCATGGAATTTTATTTATCAGAGAAATTCAGGAATTTTCTTGGTCATGAAGAAATAAGGGATTTTTTCGGCCAGGGAGATCTCAGGCAAAAGTCAGGGAACTTCATTCTTAAGGAAAAGGTTGACAATTTCCTTGGTCAAGTAAGGTTAGTGAATTTTATTGATCAGGGAAATTAAGGAAAACGCCAGGGAATTTTATTTTTGGCCAGCGGATAGTCACGAAATATTAGTCATCAGGGAAAAGTCTGGAAATTTGTTGGACAGGGAAAATTCAGGGAATTTTATTGGTCAGTGAAAGTCAGGAAAAATTCAAAGAATTTCAGTGGTCAGGGAAATGTCAGGTAACTTTATAGGTCAGGAAAAAGTCCGAGAATTTGATTGGCGAAGGATAGTTAGGGATAAGTCAGAGAATTGTATTGGTCGGGAAAAGTCAGGACAAAGTCAAGGAATTTAATTATTATTATTACACCATTAAGCCATTTCCCTTTTGGGTTAGGCGTGACTCACTCGGCAGGGGAAAGGAGTAGTGTGTGGATGGGATAGAGATTTTTCAGATTGATCCAGAATTTTCGTGCTATTTAAGTAAATAACACGTTC
>NC_046661.1:77022941-77031310 GCF_010883055.1 Belonocnema kinseyi | reverse complement strand
AACAGTTGAATTTTCAACAATATAGATAGACTATCACTTGAGAAGAAAATGTCAAGCAACTAAAACAGATCAGTTTTCAATCATACGTTTGTACCCCCAATTTAAAAAAATTGAATTTTCCACCGAATAAAAAGTATTTTTAAACGAGAAGGATGAATGGTGACAGAATTGTCAGGGAAAACTCAGGCAAAAGTTAGGGAATTTGATTAGTCAGAGAAAATTCACGGAATTGTATTGGTCAGGAAAAAGTCAGGGAACCTCAGTCTTAAGGAAAAGGTCGACAATTTTCTTGATCAAGGAAGGTTAGGGAAAGGTTAGGGAATTTCATTGATCAGGGAAGTTCAGGAAAATGTCAGGGAAAAGTCTGGAAATTTGTTGTATAGGGAAAATTAAGGGAATTTTATTGGTCAGTGAAAGTCAGGAAAAATTCAAGGAATTTACTGATCAGGAAAAAGTCAAGTAACTTTATAGGTCAGGGCAAAGTCATGGAACTTTATTGGTCAGGAAAAGTCGAAAAAGTCATAAATTTTCTTGGTCAGGGAAAAATCAGGTAATTTTATGGGTCAGGGAAAATTTAGGCAAATTTTAGGGACTTTTATTTGTCAGAGAAAATTCAGGGAATTATATTGATCAAGAAAAAAATTAGGGAATTGTATTATTAGTCAGCTGATAGTCAGGAAATTTTGTTTTTCAGGGAAAAGTCAGGACATTTTTTGGGCAGGGAAAAGTCATGGAATTTTATTAGTCAGGAAAAGTCAAAAAGGTCAGAGAATTTTCTTAGCCAGAGAAAGTCAGGGCAAAGTCAAACAATTTTATTGGTCAGCGAAAATTGAGAGAATTTTATCGGCCAGGGAAAGTCAGAAAAAAAGTCAAGGAATTTTATTGGTCAAAGAAAAGTCAAGAAATTTTTGGTAAGGGAAAAGTCAGGTAATTTTATTGGTAAGAAAAAAGTTAGGGAATTTTATTGGCCAAAGAAAGTTAGCGATAATTTAAGGAATTTCATTGGTCATGGAAAAAGTCAGAGAATTTGATTGATCAGGGAGAGTCAGGAAAAAGTAATTGATTTGCTTTGGTGAGAAAAAAGTCGGGAAAAGTCTGGAAAAGAAGAGAATTTTATTGGTCAGGGAAAGTCAGGGTAAAGTCAGGGAATTTTATTGGTGAGGGATAATCAGAAGTCATGGAATTTTCTTGGTTTAAAAGGTTTTTGGGTTAAAAACTCATCTCTCTTCGTAAAAAATTCTACTATTTAATTGAAAATTTAACTGTTTTCCCATGAAATCAACTATTTTCTTATCTTTAGGTAGGAAAGTCACCGTTTTTGGTTAAAATTTCATCTTATGTGGTTGATATTATTTTCTTTTTCATCAAGAAGTTTGATGTTATATTTTTGGTTTAGTATTGACGTCTTTTGGTCAAAAAGTTTAGTGCTTGGTAGAAAATATCATCGTTTTGATCAAAATTCAACTATTTTGTTAAAAAACTATCTTTGTTGGTCAAAAACTTAACTGTTTTGCTAAAAATTGGTCTTTTTTCATGGATAATTCCTTTTTTTTAAACTCATCGTTTGATGGAAAAGTATTATTTTTTTCTTGAAAATTGATTTTTTATAGTTGATATTTTTTAAATTGAAATATCTACTATTACATTTTTGGTTCAAAATTTATATCATGGTTAAAATTTCCACTTTAAAATTTAACCATTTGGTTGAAAATTAAACTATTTTGTTAAAAAGTCATATTTTTAGGATTGAACCAAAAATAAGAATTCTCAACAAAATACATACATTTTGAACCAAATAATTGAGTTTTCAGCCAAGAATATTAATTTCCCACCAAATTATCAACACAATATAAAAAAATGGAACAAAATGATTGATTCTTTAACCAAGATGATTAATTTTCCACCAAAAAAAGATGAATTTCCAACAAAGTATATCAATTTTTTAGTTATTAGCTACATTTTTACATTAAAAAATATTAGTTTTTAACTGGAAATGAAAAAGGTAAATTTTCGCCTGATTGTTGTATTTTCAACAACAAAAATAATTTTCAACAAAGAGTTACATTTTCAGAAAATAAAAATGATGGTAACCAAAAAGATGAATTTTCCAGTAGCATTATGAATCTTCAACAACAACAAAATTCTATAGAAAGTAGTTCAACTTTCAACTGAAGAATTAAATTTTCTGCCTGAAAAGCTGTATTTTCAACAAAAAATTGTATAGTTTATATATCACCCAAAAAATATTCTAATTTATACTCAATAACAGTGAAATTTAACTAAAAAATATAATTTTTAACCCAAAAGTTGCATTGGGTAACAAAAAAATGTATTCTCTATAAAAAAGACGGTATTTCAGCAAAATACTTAAATTTTGAACCAATTAGTTTAACTTTGAACCAAGAGGATTAAATCTTCTAGCAAAAAGATCTAATCTTTAACAAAATACTTGAATTTTCAACCACACAATAGAGTTTTCAACTAAATTAATGACTTTTCTACCATAAGGATGAATTTGTAACAAATTTGGTGAATTTTCAACAAAATAATTCAGTTTTCATTTAGGTGGAAAAATGAGAAACGGAGAAAGATCGTGGAGCTTGCGATAAGTAAATTGGAATTTTAATTTGTAAAAGACCAAATAAAAAAATTTTAAATAAACATTGAATACTGTTAAATATTAGTAATATAATTATAATAAATATATATTATATATTATAATATAAATATATTATACAAAATATAATGATAATAAATATTAGTTTTACTTTTAAAATATTAGTTTAGAAAAGTGGAAATTTTACTTAGAAAATAAAGTTAATTTTCCATTCCATACGCTTTTTGATTTCAGACTACATTCTTTTTTAATTCAGAATAAGAAATCATAAATTTTATGTTTGTAAAACTGAATACTGGTTGTTATTTTCCCATGTTATTTTCTAAAATGAATTCAATTAAGGTTCCAGGCTTATTTAATTAACATGGTTTATGTTTTATATATTTTCGTTCCCTAATTTTTTTAAGTAACGATATTTTTGGATGACCCCTTATTTATTTATTCGTTTATTGGTATTTAATGAATTTATAATAATAGTATTAGGTAAATTACAAGTTATGTTGTCACAATTATTAATAAAGTAGCATAAAATTGTTTTACATTTAATGTACGATGTACTACTAAAGTACACACCGTGATATTTTCTTGATCAATGCTAATTTTTTGCGTGTAGTGCATATATTAAAGGGATTATTTTGAATGAAAATAAAGTAAGGTGAAATATATTATGTGTGAGATTATTTATCATTGTTTTTTAAATTCGAGAAAATCATTTTTTAAACAATCTCTTTATTTCTTGTGCATATATTTTTCTAAAACAAGACAGATATTTGAAATATTTCTTCAGTTATCTATATAGATCAGACTAAATGTAAATTTTCTTCACACTGTGATCTTTTTTGTTTAAATTAATATTAATATTCATTATTTGTGGCAAACTAAAAAGTCAAAGACAAGCTGCAAATTTCAGAAAAGTCCGCAACTTTGTAGCATTACACTAAGAGAAAGAAGTTATAAACATTAGTAAATTGTTTAAAAAATTATGTTTGCTAAATTGCATTAATTTTTATCTGACTAAGGAAAAAGTAGAGAAAAAGTTAAAAAGCTCAGAAACAAGTTGACAAAAGGTGAAAAAAGTCACAGAAAACTGCAGTTATCTAGTATTACTATAGGAGAAGATAGTTACAAATATTTAATTATGCTTATTCTTTGTACTGGGTCTTGGCGATTACTGGTTGTTTTACCATATGCTATGTTGGTGGGGGTTACGTAGCCTATTTACAATTTTAACAGTATTGTCTTTTTATTGATTCATTATAGCTAAAATTGTGACACTTCTGCGCTTTTTATTAAAATTTTCTATTTAGTACGTTTCCAATTGATGTAATCTTTCCTTAATGAATATATACCACCTGAAATAAAATAATTTATTTAAAGTGAAACGAATGTTGACCTGTCTTTAAAGAGGTAATATTACTTTAAATAAAAAAATGATGTTAACGAAGCAATTTCTTAAACTTAAACATATTTTTTCTCGGATCGAACCAACAATATTTGCAAAACCTTTAAAGTAGGGATTTGCAATGTATTCTATTTATTTTTAAATCTTTAAAATAAAGATAGAACATAATCTTTAATTTAAATCATTAAATTTAATATAAAACAAGCAGTTTATGTTTGTCCTGAGAATATAAGTAGCAAGAAAATATGAGTCATCTTATTTTGATATTCATCTTTCCTTAAGCAAAGTGACCTACGTGTCTGACCTATATAATCTTTATTATACAGTCCTTGCAAATAATTTTATAAATAACACATTGTTTGTTTAGCTTTTAATACCTATCTTTTTTCAATTTATCAATAATATTGCTCTTGAAGGGAACTCTATATATAGTTTGTAAATAATCGAATTAACCAAACATAAAACTTGAACTTTTCGAGATTTTCCGGATATCAGGGAGAAGAACAGTGTTAAACGTATTATAATCTTCCCTATTTATTTTATTTTGATCACTGTTTTTTAAAATAACTTATTCTGTTATGCACATTTTTTTCAATAAAATCAAAGGGATAATGGTGAAAGGATTTTACCATTTACCATCTATCAGATTTGCTAAAACTCCTATATTATTTTGAATAAAATGATTAGAAAGAAAAATAAGTGTTCTTTCGGGACACATAGTTTTTCTATGCTATCTGTGATATTTTTCCTAATTAGTTTAAATTAAAGTCATATCAAGAAAATCTAATTTCCCTTCAGTTTCTGTTTCAATAGTAAATTGTAATCTTCGTTCTATGCTGTTAAATGGATTTCCAAGAATATGAACACTTTCTATTACACTACGTTTATAGAAATTATTATTGAATTTGAAATAAATGAAATGAAAAACATATTTTATAGCATCAAAAAATTGTTGTTGTTTTTTTTTTAGGAATTTTGGTATGAATTTTAAACACTTTTATAAGTTTATTATTAATTTTATTAATTAATTCTTCCAACTTTCTACTCGAAGAACCTATTGTCGAAATATCACATCTTTTAATATTATCATCCAACCAATTTTCAATTCTCTTCCTCGCTAAAATTGTTAATTTCTTTTTAAAGCATTCTGGTTGGATTAATTGAAATAAATTGAAAACTATATTTATCATTTAAAATATGCAACATCAACATTGTTAACAAAAGACTATCATTTCGAGGCTAATGTAATCCACAAATCGAATTTATTTTATTAGATTGGTGGATCAAACTGAAGTGCAATTATTGCGTTGCGTCAACTGTTTTAATAAAAAATTAAGTCCTGAATCAAATCATAATTTTTACACTTATTATAATCTTGTGGAGGTGGAGTGGTGGAAGCCGCTATCGCATGCCAGGTGCTGGCGCCGAAATGGAATTCACGTGTTCATATAGCAAACAGCTTTATTATATTAGCAAAAAATTGATGTACCATGATGTCCTTTTCAATTGGGACTAGCTTTTCGTGCTAGTTACAAATTTGTTGGTTGTTTCTAAAAAAATGTCTATGTAATGCCTCAAGTCTAGAACTATTTTATTGATCTTCTTTATTGTTGCCACCAATTTATTGTTTATTAGATTGCCTATTACATACAACTTGCTTCTTGAAAGATGAACATGTAAAAATTATTTTCGAAAAAAATGTAAAATATACTTGAAATATTGTCTGATAAACATTTGTACGCGATAGCGTCTTCCTGCACTTCGCCAACAAGCCTTGTTCCATAATCAGTCACCATGATCAACAAGAAAATAAGAAAGCAATTGTCTCGTAAATTTAAAAACAAATAGTACATCTGTTATTCTATACTCGATTTAAACTTCCAGTAGCATTAATTGGTTTTAAACGAATTATCTCCGCCCCCCTCTTAAAGCACATTTTTTTTTTGAAAATGTGTTGAAAAGTAACACCTATTAAATGGATTTTATCACGATTCCATATAGTGAAAAGCTTTTATCAAAAATAATATTGATTTTTGGCTCAAGATTTGCACACTTTTAGGGAGTGGCAAGGAGCATAATTTTTGAAATTTTTAAATATATTGCATGATTATTGCAAAAATAATTGCGTATTTAAAAAAAGAAAGTTTAGGACGGTTTTTATTTTTTACATTCTCATCAGAGATGGTATTAGATTTGTGTAAAATTTGACCCCCCAGTTTTTGTGAAATGTCCACGTTTTGAGACCCTCTGAAACCGAAAAACAGGTTTTTACGAATGTGTCTGTCTGTATGTCTGTCTGTGAGCACGATTACTTTTGAAAAAATAAATATATTAGATAGGCCTTTGGTACACACTTTTAGTATCCTAAACTAAAGGTCAAGTTCGCTAGCCAGGCATTTTATATAAAAGTTCAAAAAGTGAGTGCCTTTTAAATATTTTTAGACCTTTCACTCACCACACTATAAAATTGTTGAATGAAAAAATTGTGTGTGTGTGTGTGTATATATATATATATATATATATATATATATATGATTTTGGTTTCGTACATAAAAGAGGGCCGGGAATGACCGTGTTCTAGAACTGCGATGTAGAACACGATGCGATAGAAAATTCAATTAAGAAAGTCTGTGTCACTGAGGTTAGGGGTATAATTTAGAAGTTAAAAAAACAGTAAAAAACAGTTAGGCTGCTGTCTTGTTTCAAAACTTATATTTTGATGTTGAAAAGTCAAAATAAAATCTTTTTTGGATGAAAATTCAATTTTTGTTGTTATATTTTCGATTTAAAAATTAATCTGTTTTAAGTAAAAATTTCATCTTTCTACTAATTGCTTGAAAGTTAATTTTCTCTCTGTTGAAAACTGATTTTTTAGGTTGAATGTTTACATTTTTTTCTACAAATTAATTTTTTTTAATTCATACTTTCTGCTTAAAAATTGAATTTTTTAATGAAAAAAGTAGATACGAATTTAATGTATAAAAATTAAAATAACATTTTGTATAAATTTTGTGAGTAAATTTCTCCAAACATGTAATGTATAGAGGCAGAGAGAAGATCAACTTTTAAGCAAACAGTAGCATTCTTGTTCAAGAAAGATGAAATTTCTTTAAAATTAAAGGTCTAAGCATTCGAACTCGAGTTTGCCATTCAAATTGTATATTATTTGCATCAATGTATATTATTATAATTCATAACATGCATGGGTACTCTCTAAATCTAAATCAATGAAATTTCACTGATTCAAATAGCTAGAAATGGGTCACTGACAATTAGTGAAAGGTTACTTATTGATTCAGTGAAATAACCATTTTTTAGGGTTTGCTGCAGTGCACCATGTCAATTTAGCAATAATAATAAAATAATAATTTAGTACATTCAATGAAAGAATCATACACTGAAAAAAATCGTTAGTTGGGCCAACTATTTAGTTTATAAGATATGGTACTGCTATTTTGTTAGTTGGGACAACCATTTACTTAGTTGCTGGTACTAACTAAATAGCCAGTGCAACTAATGGAATTGCTGCAAGAACTAATAGAATAACAGTAACAAATAATAAGATAACAGTACCATATCTTACTAACTAAATAGTTAGCTCAACTAACCATTTTTTTCAGTGCAATAAAAACCTAAAACCCATAAATATGATCAAATATTAAAAAAGGTGAATAGTTCCGATGCTTTTAAATGATAAAGAACCTCACATATTACTTTAATTTCAAATTGGACTGTCATGTACAAACCCGTTAAGTAAGTACTTCCTATACGAGTTATAGTATATTTATCCCGTAGTTAATTTAGCAGACTTACAGCCCGAAAATTAAAAAATTTATTTCATTAAGCAATTCTTTTTGCTACCTAAATAAAGAGTAAAAACAATGATTAACTAAAAAATTTAGAGGCAGTGCTTCACTTGATTTACTCTGGTGTTACTAAACTGCTTAATAAATAAGTCCGAAATCACTGATTAATCAGTGAAATGACAAACTACTATTTTAATCAGTGAATTTTTCACTGATTCATATTTAGAGTATTAGATCGGACGTAGTTTCATTGTCTCGTTAAAGAAAGGCACATTCTTCAAAAAAAGTTTTGTTATTAAACATTTTATTGCAACTTTTCACATTTTTTCAAAAACTCAATTTGCTCATTTTCAATTTTCTTTTTGCGATTTAAACGTTTCGCATACGGTATAGACAGCAGCCTCACTGTTTTTTAGCTTCTAAATTACACCCCTAATTTCAGTGAGACACACTTTCTCAATTGAATTTTCTATTGCATCGTGTTCTACATCGCAGTTGTAGAACACGGTCATTTCCGGCCCTCTTTTGTGTACGAAACCAAAAA
>NC_046661.1:77010890-77022841 GCF_010883055.1 Belonocnema kinseyi | reverse complement strand
ATAATACATTTATATAATTGAGAATCTTTGAAATACTGTGAAATTATTGAATAAAAAATGTAATTTTTGATTTTCCATTATTTTTTTATGCAGTCAAAATTTGATTGTTCGATTTTTCAAGAAAATTCAAAAACACTACTACTTGGCAGTTTAAATTTGTTTAAATTCGTTGAACCCTTCGTAACAAATCTCTGACCCCTTCGTAACAAATCATAACAAAACTTCTCGAACTCGCTGATTACGATACTGAACCGCCATGCTTCGTCTACTAACCGAATGCGCTCGAATGTCGAGAAGCGAGGAGTGCGCATGCAACTACGCACTTTTTTATGAAACTTTTCGTAATTTTCAGACACACCTTCTGAGGTTAAATACACATTTATTTTTATTATAAAACTTACTGAGTTTCGTTTTGAGCAACCTAATTTCGTAAATTTCAGTTACTTTAGAATCTTAATTGTGTTGGAATTTTCCCAATGTTTCTAATAACAGTGTAGTTATATGATTTCAATAGAAATCAGTTATAATAAAAGTATTATACCATACATATAGCAGAATTAGGAATATTAAAAGATATAAGGCTTAAGTCCAATAATATCACAACATTTTAGAGTTATTATTGTTTATTGATTAAATCCATCATACACTGGGCTCGGACATATAATTTTTTCTGTCATTTGAAACTTATCGTCATATTATTAAGTTATTTAAAGATATGAAAATACATAATCGGAGATATAGTTGTCTCTTTAGAAAACAAATTTACGTTTCTTTCTTTCTTTTTTAGACTAGTAAATTTATTGAAATACAGTTACAAATTTCATAAGTTGATGTTATTATGCTACACGCAAGTAAAAGTTCAAACAGTGTATTATATGTTGCAATATTAGGCAATTTGATGATAAGAAATTTCATGAGTCGGAGATACAGTTGGTTCTTTCGTAAACAAATCTACGCTATCAAAAATATTTTAGCTATGTTGATTCAATTTTTTACTTTTTTCTGTTTGACATATACATATTTTCCGCGTAGCTTTATATCATCGTGCAGAAATTCTTTACAGGCAACATTCACAGATAAACTGTTATATCAATTCATTTAAACTGATTTAAACAAATAATTTGAAACCTAAGAGAATTTATTGGAAAAAGGACTTAGTGGCGGATCTAGTTCTTGAATCTTCGGGCTTTACCTGGGATATTATTAAAGATTTTAAAGCTAAACACATATTTTTTAAACCTTCTTTATCTATAAAAATGTTTATGAAATCGACTATATGTCTTTTATCAGTTGTAATTATCGCTGTAAACTTAAAAGCAGGGACACTTATACATATTTAATTTTTATCACTAGCTCTGGTTAACTTCTACTTATATTTTAATTTATGATTTTTAAGTTCAAAAATGGGTATAACAATTATAGATTAACCTGCATTAGACATTACAATTAAATGAGTGTTCCAGCTGATACGTATATAACGATAATTGTAATTGTCAAAAAACACATTATCGATATTACAACTCATTTTTATAAAGAATGCTCATTTTTTCGGCTAGGTCCAAAATAAAGATTTATTCCACTTGAACAAAATCTATAATCGATAAGGAAAACCATTCAATTCAAACAAGAACGTTATTTAATTTATGAACATTTTCGAATCACATAAATAAGGATGAACAAAAAAATGCTTTGAATGGAACAAACATTTGTTTCACCGTATATCCAAGAAATAATTTGTTTGATTCAAACATACATTTTTCTCAGGGGGTTTCCTTCTTGGGCGACTCCTCTTTTGGAGGCTTCTTTTTTGAGGAGCGCTTTTTTGGTGGCATGCAATATTCAGCCTTAGTGTCCTTGGCTCCAAAAAACTTAGCTGAAAACAAAAATCTTTTATTATTTAGTATCGATGTGTTCTGACTATTATTTCAATGTATGTTTAAATATTTACTGAGGTAATTTCGTAATTCGAGTAATTATTAATAGTTTCTCAAACTTACTTTTACGGCATACATAATTTTTCTTGCAACAAACATCGTTCTCTTTTTTACATGGTCTCTTTTTTCTTACGCATTCTTCGCTGAGATGTAGAATAGCCATACACAAAAGAACGAAAAAGGTGATAATTTCTAAACGCATTTTAATCGGTAACTGACTACCTCTTCTGTTTCGGTCGCAGATTGTATACCGTTGTCGCTCTTTCCCATGAGCAAGCATAAATGATAGTCGGTAGTACATAACCCATCTGGGACAAATTTTATCAAGACCTAGGTGTGAACTCGGGTCGGCAACCAGACTTTGAAGATCGACTCAAGGTTGGGCCTACTTTAGAAGCCGAATTTTGGTGGCCAGAATTGGTCTAACTGTGGGAGTAGTCCAGGCGCCCTATGAAAAAAGGCTCATTTCGCATTGTATGTGTAAACAATCGTTAAAGATAGCAACAATTTTAAAATTTTCAAAAA
Source organism: Belonocnema kinseyi (assembly GCF_010883055.1). Classification (NCBI taxonomy): domain Eukaryota; kingdom Metazoa; phylum Arthropoda; class Insecta; order Hymenoptera; family Cynipidae; genus Belonocnema; species Belonocnema kinseyi. The sequence goes on along the minus strand of NC_046661.1, from coordinate 77,020,382 downwards.
ATATGCCCCTTGCCACTTAAGAATGTACAGCTGTACTGTTTGTTATAAAATGTACAGGACCATGCATTCTTATTTTTTTGGTTGATTATGGTGACTGATTACGGAACAAGACTTTGTTGCGAAGTGGGAGAAGCCACTCTCGTGTACATATGCTTATCACACAATATTTCAAGTATACTTTACATTTTTCTCTAAAAGTAATTTTTCAGGCGTAAATGTTCAAAAAAATAAGGTATATATAGTAGTCAAACCAATAAACAATAAATTAAAGAAAAAATTAAAGAAGATCAATAAAATAGTCGTAGACTTAAGGCATTAGATATAATTTTTTTCGAAGCAACCAACAATTTTGTAACCAGAACGGAAAGCTACTCCCAATTGAAAAAACATCAGGACACATCAATTTGCTGCTAAGATAATAAAACTGTTTGATATTTGAACAGGTGAATTCCATTTCGGCGCCAGCACCTGGCATGCGGTAGCGGTTTCCGCCATTCCACCTCCACTGACTGCGTCAATTTTTCTGTGAACTTTTCCGTGAATCAGACGCGGTTATAAATATTGTAAAAATTATTATTCGATTTAAGACTTAATTTGATATTAAAACAGCTGACGTAACAAAACAATTGCACTTCAATTTGATTGACCAATCTAATCAAATAAATTCGATTTGTGGATTGAATTAGCCTCGAAATGATAGTCTTTTGTCAACAGTGTGTTGTATATTTTAAATGATAAAGACAGTTTTCAATTGATTTCAAATAATCCAACTAGAGTTAGCCTATGGCCTTGTAGAAAACCATAAAACTGAATACACCTTTTGCTCAGTTATTTCGACAATAGGTTCTCCGACTAGAAAATTGGAAGGATTAATTATTAAAATAATCAAAAAATCTATAGAAATGTAAAAGACATTAAATAAAAATAGTATTTCTTTTTAATGTTAATTGAAGTGTTAAAATATCTTCTGATCACATTCTTGTATCTTTTGATTCAATAGCTATGTTTCAAAAACATTCTTTATAAAAGTGTTGAAATTGCCATAAAAAACGATGAGATTTGGTAAAAATTCATAGCAAAATTACTTTTAAAAAAAAAAATTTTTGATGCTATAAAATATGTTTTTCACTCGCTTTATTTCAAATTTAATACTAATTTCTATAAACATAGTGTAATAGAAATAATGTTCATATTCTTTTAAATCCATTTTACAGCATAGACCCAAGATTAAAATTTACTGTTGAAACAGAAACTGAAGGAAAATTAGATTTTCTTGATATGACTTTAATTAAAATTAAGTAGGAAAAGAAATGTCGCAGATATCATGGAGAAACTATTTGTTCAGGAAGAATACGTAGTTTTCTTTTTAATCACTTTATTCAAAATAATCTAGGAGTTATAAAAAGTCTGGTAGATAGAGCCCTTAAATTGCAAGATCCAATTTTGTATGAAAAATATATTGAACTATGCAAGCAAGTTTTTTTTCTTATACACATTATCCCTTTAAAAGAAAATATAGAATTTAAAGAAGTTTGATGTGAGTAGAAAGTACGTCAAGTGAATTCGAAAGTTCAAGACAATATACTAAGCCAGGCAGTCTTAATTACTGAAAATGTTTACCGTTTGTCGCATAGATTCAATTACATATAGTTGTTTGTAATAAAAGCAGCATTACATATAACCATATAACTTTCCTGTCTTGACAATTTTTCGGAGATTTGTTGAGAATTCCCTGTCATTTAAAAAAAATTAAAATGCTTATCCAAAAATTGTTAAGATTTCCTGGAAATTAATGCTTTAGCCAAATCTTTGGCCTAAAAGTCTCGTAACCATTGCTCGGAAGATATAACAAAGCTTCCACTATGTTAACGCTTAATATGGCAAAACCATTCACGTACTCAAAGAATAATTTCTTGGATTCTTCTGAAAATTTTTTTATATTCCTTCAATTATTTAAATTCTTTGAACTGCTTGAATTCTTTGAATCAATGGCATTCCAGCAAAAATTTAAATTCCTTTAATTCCTCGAATTCTTTAAATTCCTCGAATTCTTTAAATTCTTTGAATTCTTTAAATTCTTGGAATTCTTTGAATTCCTTCAATTCGTCGAATTCTTTTAAGTCCTTCAATACCTTGAATACTTCGAACTCTTTGAATTCCTTCGGTTATTCAAATTCCTTGAATTCTGTGCATTGCCTGAAATCTTAAATGTTCCTGAATTCTTAAAATTCCTTGAGTTCCTTGAATTCCTCGAATTCTTTGTATTCCTTGCATCCTTTGTATTGTACGAATTCTGCAAATATCTTGAATTCTTGAAATTCCTCGAATTCTTTGAATTCCTTCAATTCGTCGAATTCTTTTAAGTTCTTCAATACCTTGAATACTTCGAACTCTATGAATTCCTTCTATTATTCAAATTCCTTGAATTCTGTGCATTGTCTGAATTCTTACATTTTCCTGAATTCTTGAAATTCCTTGATTTCCTTGAATTCCTCGAATTCTTTGTATTCCTTTAATTCTTTGTATTGTACGAATTCTCCAAATATCTTCAATTCTTTAAATTCCTCGAATTCTTTAAATTTTTTCATTTCTTGGATTCTTTAAATTAAATAAAAAAATATTTGGTTTATTATTCAATTGAAAATTCAAGTGTTTCGTTAAAAATTCATGTATTTTATTGAAAAATTTTAGTTGAAAGTTCATCTTTTTGTTTTAAAATCCACCAAGTTATTTGAAGATTCATCATTTTATTTGAAAATTAATTTATGAGGCAAATATGAATATATTACTTTTAGTTGACCGGGAAAAACGGGGAAATGATCGGGAATTTAAAATTGTTCACCGAATCGCCACCCTGAAAATGTCATTGTCATGTTGAAGAGTTGCAGATTTTCTTGCATTTCTCGAATTCTTCAAATTTATTGAATTTTCGAATACCTTTAATTATTAGAATTCATTGCATTCTTCGAATACCTTAAATTCTCCGAATTCCAAGAATTATTTGAATTCCTTGCATTCTCTCGATTCTCTAGATTCTTCTAATTTAAAGCATTCAATAAATTTAAAGCATTCAAGGATTTCAAGCAATTTAAAGAATTTCTTCTACCATTTTCTGAGAATAACTTTGTAATTCTCTGCACATTTTTTCGCCAATTTGCTAGAAATCTTACACTCAACAAATCTTCGAGACGTTTTAAAGAAATTATAAAGAAAATGATATGGCAAAACAAGAGCTGCTTTGAATTTTTACATGACGAAGCTCTTTCCATATATATTTTTAGCTATTACAAGTTGAAAAATATTATTTTTAATTTAGAGTAGCTTTCCCCTGTGGCGGCGGCTTCAACGCCGCGGAAAGGCCGCTGCAATTAATACTATACATCGAGAACAAACGGAAATGCAATAAAAGTTGCATAAAGTTATAAAAAAATCATCTAAAGCACACGATGAAGAACTTTTTGTCACTTAAGACTAACTTAACTTATGAATGGACTACGCATTTAAAAGTCAAATTTTTATTGCATTCGATATTACTTACATGTTTTTTCTTAATATTAAGTTTAACATAAAATACTGGAATGAAATCAACATAAATTTTTTTAAATTCATCGTAGGTTTGAAAAATGTGAAGCCGATAATGAAATGTGAATTAAACTTGGAAAAAATTCTTAGAAAGTAAAGTAGGAATAAAAAATTGAATACAGAACATCGAAACTGTATTTTTAGAATTTTTATTGATAAAATTGTATTTAATTTGTTCGAATTAAGTTTTCGAAAATTCAAAATCACTTGTAAAATAGGCACACATCTCAAGGAAAAATATATATGCGAAAAAAAGAATTAAAACTAAAAAACCTAAAATGAAAAGGGCGTTTTTGAATTTTAAATCATAAAACTCGTACTCAAGTCGCAGAATTTGGTACTGAAAAATGCGAAGTCCACAGTGAAATTTGAACCAAACTTTGAAAAACTCTGAGAATGTAAAACAACAATATGAACTTAAATACAGAAAATGGTCATTGTTTTTAATTATAATAATTGTACTTGAGTCATCGAATCTAGTATTTAGAATTTTGAAATTCCAACATAACTTGCAAAAGACTTAAAAAATTTGAAATTTGTATAGTAGATTTCAAAAACTTCCCCCCTCCCCTATTCTACCTTCCCAAAAAATTCTCTTACGATCTTGCCGGGAGCCAAAAGAAAATGCGTGAAAAATTCGCTGCTGATTGGCCAAAAGCTGCGTTTGTGCGTTTTGTTCCGTGAAAATCTCGGCCATTATTTTCAGGGTATTCACATATCTAATTGACCTTAGCACCCCTGAAAGTGCACTTCTTATTTCCATGGAAAACCGACCCCCGTCCGTTCTTCTTGGATTCTGACCTATTTAGGGCCGGCGGGTACAGCGGATTCTAACACGAACTCTGTCTGTCAGTGATCTGAAAGAGTGGGTTAATCTGATACTCTCCACTTCTTGATGTTGTTTGTAAAATTACTGGTGCAAAGAGTGATGTCAATAACGTCCTCTCTGACCGAAGTACAAAACGTCAGGGTGTTCTCCGTATTAAGAATATCTAAGTTATTGGTAATTAGGTATGGTGGGAGTTAGAATTGCACCCCAGCAGAAGAGGAAAACCCCTTACCTTGCAGTATTCCACCAGTGTACGTACCTTCACTGGTGGATTGATATCGCTGTCACATGGAAAGTAAGCTGATCCCAAGGCTAGCCTACCTATTCCTTTAAGATTCGTGACTATCACCATCAGGTCTCTTGAACATAGCTCAAGCAGTCGGACGACGTTGAATCCCTTCGCCTTTATGCAAGCCCTTGGTTTCGCCGCCTTGGGGTCCCTGTAACAAAAACCAGCCCCCTCTAGACCCCTGGTATCTCGAACTAACCTGGGTTTCTGGATTAGTGAGATACCGGTGTGCCTCGCAGCTATGCCCCTCTGCAAAACTGGGGATGCACCTTTGCTGTGATGCAAGTTAATTTGAGTAATAGTTATACCTAGAGCAGTCATTTAGGTCTGATCCCGATCTTCCTGTCCACCGATAGGCTCCTCCTAACCCTGGCTGGTAACTTTAAAGTTGACCTGTCCAAAGTGGTAGAAGAGCCTGATCTTGAGGACCGCAAGAGCCCTCATCAGTGACTCAGGAATTTGCACATCTAGGAGATGTTTGATTCCTCCAGCTGTGTCCTCTTCATGAGGCCTATCGTGCCTGATACTCCATCAGGATGCTGTCTTAAGAAACGGGTTGAATCCCTCCAGCCCATACAGGACCACGAACGGGTCTACCTGGAAACCACGCCATAGCCTTAACTATCCTATGGAGCAACTCAACTTCACCCACCTTAAGAGATGCGCCTTCCCAAGGCCTTGTCTCTACCATAGCCTTGTGTAGCCAAGATTTAGCCACTAGGTCAGCTGCCACAAATACAAAAACCCCTCCACTGCAGAAAAAGGTCTTGAATTGTGTTCATGGATCTGGGAACACTCTTTCGAGCGCCCTCCAGGTAGCCTCCCTGAAGAGCTCGAACTGCTCTGTAGTGAGCAGCGAGTCCGGGTATATCGTATCCGTCACCACCACATCCAGAGGGTCAGTCCTCTGAGCGGCCGTCAGTCCAAGCCCCGCCGATTCCTTGTTCGTCGGCTGTTGAACCGGCTTGTGCCTCTTCACAGGCTTATCAGGGGACTGATTAGCCACCCCCGTTTCCATAGCCTCATTCAGAGGGGCCGTCATACCCTCAGTTCCCTGAAGAACTGGGGTGACAGCGGCGGTCTGAGTAAGGCTTGCCGGACAGACAGATTGGGATGAAAGGGTTATGTTATTGGTTCCCACGAGCAACTAGGGAAATAAAAGGTCCGCCCCTGCAGAGCCCCGCATGCAAGGGCAAGACTAATTACTCGAGGAGGTCGTCCGGTGTCCCGAGAGGCCGCTAGGACACCTTCGTAACTCCTAGGCGCCAAACTGCCATGGAAATAATTACTATACGCACATGGCTTAGAGAAGTGGTCGCATTTAGCGAGAAACTCAATGAATACCCGTTCGCAGATCACGATACCAACGGAGGGCTGTTCCTTGGTCGGTGTGCGATGATTTGCGGTAATTTGCAGAAGACTTATGGGGTTGATACCGTTTTGGCATTATTTTAACGCCAAATTTAATGTGAACGTTTTCAGAGTAACGGCTTCTTTCCTCGATCTCTCATTCGCTTCTCCCACTTTCTGGTTCTTTCAGTCCCTCTCTCTCTCTCTCTATCTCTCCTTCGCTTCATTCACTTCTCTGCCTCTCTTTCTCTCTTTCTTGCTCACTCTCTTCCTTTCCATCCTTCGCTCTCACACTCACACTGAGACTTTGATAGTATTAGCAGTGTATAGCGGTGATTACTGAAGTTTTTTATAATTATTAAGTATATTTCAACTATTTTTAATGTTGAAAAAGTTCAAAGTAAAACCACCTCAATTTACATCATATAAAGTTATCACTTTTGCCGGGTCCCACGATAGCTCACGTGTGTTTAAAATGATTTTTACGGTTATGAAGGGTTGATTTGGGGAGTTTTCCAGAGGTGCTTGGGGATAACACTTTTTTGGGTATCTTCGGTCATTAAGTGAAGCCGTTTAGAACTTTAAAATTGTAGGTCTCGCGCGAACAAAATTTATTTTTAATTAATTTTTTCTTAAACGTTGCAAACTTCAGCGAAGTATGAAATTTCTATATAATTCTCTGTACAAAAATAAGGACCTCAAACTATTTTTGAAATGTGGATGATTCAAATTTAAATTCCTTTGAAGTGAAACAGTGAATGAAAATCTACTTCGGATGAATATGATTTTATGTTGCAGATTCGAGAGGAAGAAGGAATTCCCCTGATTTTAGACAGCTGCAATATTGACGCCAGAAATCCACGTATCCTTTACTTATATTTATATTTAATAGTTCATTTTAACTTTTTTTAATACGTTTTTTAATTACTGATCAATTACTGATTGCTGATCTATTTGAATATAACTCCTTCTTTTGGGTTAAAAAGATAAGAATATGAATAGTTTCGGATTTAATTTATGATCAATTAGTATTCGGAAATGACTCAAGTTCAGATGCCTTCTCGTACGAAAGGAATAATCGAAAAATTATCATGTTTAGTAAACAATAAAAATTAGAATATAGAAGAACATTTTGCAATTTTTCTTGATATAATGATTTAAATATAAATATCATGATAATGAATTTCAGTGCTATAATTTATTTTTTTACTATTTATTAACTAGAAATTATTTACAATTTTTATCTTTTTTAAAATGTGTAGTTCATAAAATTTCGTCTATAAATTTTATCCATTTATAGTATTTGACTTTTGAAAGATTAAGAAATTATCTAATAGAATGTTCAAATTAATTGCAAATAATTTTAGATATGTAATAATTGTTAATGATTTAAAAATTTTATGAAATTTGGTATAAAACATTCAATAATAATAATGTTTAAACTTGTAAAATTAACTCCTTAACTTTATTTTTTCATCAGTAATAATTCAGTGGTCGATTTTGGCGATAAAAAATTTGTGCAATAAGAATCCAAACAACCAAAAAGTAATTCAAGGCTGCACAAAAGTTGGCGTTGTTGACAGTACAGTTCTTCGCGAAATGGGTCTCACTTTGCATGAAGAAGATGGAAAAGCAGTTGGAATCATGCCTTTTGAGATGAAAAAATAACGCTTAGAGAAAAAATGTCCTAAACAAATAAAAACTGTTTTCTTGGATACGCATGGACATTTTGTTGAGTTAAAAAAATTTGGTTTGATGTAACAAAATATTTAATTCAGCCAACCACGTTTTCTTGTTGAATTGAGCAAATACTTCATCTACTAAAGTGTTCGGGTAAAACAATCGAAAAATTTGTTACGATTAACCAAATATTCTGTTGTCGATATAATAATCATCGTTTTTTGAGTGTACTGTGAGAGTTGAGATACGCGTGCGCGTTTATATACTTGATGATTTTTGTTAATAAAAACGTGTGTTCCAACAGAACCCTTAATTTTCCACAAACTTATTTAGATTCCATTTTGGATATTCTTTGTCAAATATTCCATTTCAAGAAAATCAAAATTTGAAAAAGCTTTTATTTAAAATTCAGAATCATTTTTATAATAAATTTAAGGTGGCTGGAAAACTGCATTTTCAAAATTCGACCCAGACATTTCCTTTAGTTTTCCTGACTAATTTTTCATTACCCTCAACCTTCATATTTAAAAATTGGAATTTTCATTTAGTAACATTTCAAACATATAATTTTTGATAAACGGAATAAAGCAATTTCAAATTAATAACTTCAAAATTTTAAAATGCATTTATTTCAACGAAAAACTGATATTTCAACCACAGGATATAAAAGACCCCGCACCAAATGTACAGTAAAATGGCCACCGGTGAAAAATTCTGAAAATTTTTTTTTGTATATTTTCGAAACTGCAAAGCAATAATTCGAAGGAAAAAAGTAAGAAAAATGGAAAGTTTTTTTTACAAACAATTGTCAGAGTTTCAATTTTTACATGTATTTTAATAGAAAAATGCTGATTTTCGTGAAAAGTTTTTTTTCTCCTAAACTAATAGTTGGATTTGGTTCAAACTTGCACATTTTTACTATCATTCCTACCAAAACAAAAGGTTCATATCCAAGATCTAGAAAGATAAACGGTTTATGGAGTATACACCATGATATAAGGGTTCTTTCATACCTCAAATACCCAAGTATGGAAATTATCATTTCTTAGTAACTAAAGTCACTAGGTGTTTTTTATTCAATTACTAGGGTATGAAATAACTTTCAGATAAGTAGAGGAAGTGTGTATGTCAAGGGGTTGTTTAAACATCCATTATTTAGAGAAGCAGAGAAATTAACTTTTCGTAAGGAATAAATCACCAAAGATTAGGCTTATAAAATCACATTAAAACATATGCAGGTAGCCTTATTTATCAGGATTTGCAGTAGAATTTATTTTCAGGGTCATTTAATCACCCCCTAATTATTGAGCCAAGGAAATCGGTATTTAAACGGGATAAAGTACCAGAGATTTTTTTATTATAACATTGATGAACAGAATCACCTTAAAATATATACAGGTAGGGTTTTTTTTAGCAGAATTTGCATAAGAATTTATTTTCAGGGTCGCCTAATCACTCCCTATTTATAAAAACCCAAGGAAATCGATAATTTAAACGGGATAAAGTACCAGAGATTTTTTATAATAACATTGACGAACAAAATCACTTTAAAATATGTACAGGTAGCGTTTTTGAGCAGGATTTGCATTAGAATTTATTTTTAGGGTCATTTAATCATACCCAAATTATTGAAAAGTTAATATCTCTGCTTCTATAAATCAGGGATGATTAAACAACCCCTTGACATGCACACTTCCTCTACTTATCTGAAAGTTATTTCATACCCTAGTAATTGAATAAAAAATACCTAGTGACTTTAGTT
>NC_046661.1:76989986-77010790 GCF_010883055.1 Belonocnema kinseyi | reverse complement strand
AGAAAAAAAACTTTTCACGAAAATCAGCATTTTTCTATTAAAATACATGTAAAAATTGAAACTTTGACAATTGTTTGTAAAAAAACTTTCCATTTTTCTTACTTTTTTCCTTCGAATTATTGCTTTGCTGGTTCGAAAATACAACAACAAAATTTGTTTAGAATTTTTCATCGGTGGTCATTTTACTGTACATTTGGTGCGGGGTCCTTTACAATTAATTTTCCGCGAAAAGTTGAATTAATTAATAATCACATTTAAATTAAATTTTCAAAAACCTAATTAACTTTTTAACCAAATGATCGAATTTTCAAAAAAAACAAATGTGAAAATTTACCAGATACATAATTTTTAATCAAATAATTGGATTTTCTAAATGCAAATAAGATTAATTTTTAACTAAAATGATGAATCTGCAACAAAAAACAGCTAGTTTAACTTTTAAGCGAAAGAGACAAATTTTTAACAAAAATATGAATTTGCTACAAAACAGTTGAACTTTCAGCCCAATTTTGTATTGAGAGTTTTTAAACTAAAATTGTAAAGAGATTTAAAGAGATTTAAACGAAAAATAACATTTTCAATAAAAATATAGCCGGCAGGAGAAAGCAATTGACAACAAGAATTAGAAATAAAAGGCCAATGCTGTCTTAGTTCTTTAAAGTGCTTCTTATAGAAATTCCGTCTGTAGTACTTTTTTCTTATTCGAATTTACCCAGTACCCTAGCAGACTTTACCCTGTACTCTAGCCGACTTTATCCCGTATATTAGCCGACTTACGTCGTATCCCAACTTAATTTACACCCAACCCTACCTAACTTTACCCCGTACCCGGGCTGACTTTACCCTTTATCCGAGCTGAATTTGATCCATACTTTTGATAAATTCAGGTCGTAACCTAGTAGAATTGAATACTAGCCTACCTGACTTTACCCCGTACCGTAGCCGACATTACATCGTACTCGAGTTGACTTTATCCCCTACCCTAGCCGACCTTACCTTACTTTTACCTTACTTTTACATCGTACCTTAGCTGAAATTAACTCGTACCCTAGCCGGCTTTATCCCGTACCCTAGATAACTTTACCTGGTATTCTATCCGACTTTACCCCGTACCCTAGAAAACATTGCCTTACACGCTAACTGACATTACCCCGTACCCTAAACGACATTACCCTATACACTAGCCGACTTTACCTACTACGCTAGCTGACTTGATCTTCTGCATTAGCCTATTTTAACCCATAACCTAGCAGGCTGTACCCTGTAGCTTAGATAAATTTACCCTCTACGCTAGACAACTTCCCCCCGTACCCTAGTCGACTTTATACCACACCCTAAAGGCCTAGATAACTTACGTTGTACTTTACCCGACTTTACGCCGTACCTTACCCGGCTTTACATTGTACCCTACTCGACTTTACATTGCATCCTACTCGACCTGATTTCCTACCCTAACCGACTTGATTTCGTACCCTAACCGACTTTGCCCACTTTGACCCACCCGAATTTATCCCGTACCCTAGCTGACTTTATTCCTTGCCCTAAATAACTACCTCGTTCTCTAAGCCGACTTTGTCAGGCACATCAACCGACTTTACCTCGTACTCTGACCGAATTTACCCCATATCCTAGCCAACTTTAACACATAGCATAATCGAATTAACCCCTTTCTCTAGCCGACTTTATCCTTACCCTAACCCAATTTACCCCGTACCATCGAGCTAGGGGGGAAGGGAAGTGACCCTCTCAAATCGCAGTTCAACTCTTTTTTATGGGCGGATGGCGTCTACTTTGAATAATTTTTTGAAGTGATAAATTTTTAATGCACAGTGTCAAATCGCAAAATTGGGTAACGGTAACGCTTCCAGAGCAACGCTTGCTCTCCTCTACCTCACCTTCGCTTCTCCCACTGACTGACTCTTTCAATCACGCTTCCTCTCTAGCTCTCCTTCGCTTCATCCACTTCTCTCCCTCTTGAACTCCTCTCTCACACTCTCTCTCGCGCGCTCACTCACTCTCTTTCTCTCCATCCTTCGATCTTACACTAACACTGAGACTCTGACAGTATTTAGCACTGTATAGCGGCCTGCGCTCTTCTTGATGGTCATGTTTCGTACACGTGCGTAACTTTATTGCCCATTTTATGTGTGATTACTAAAGTTTTATGTAATTATTAAGTGGGACAGAGTTAAAGAAAAACCACTTCAATTTACATCGTATGAAGTTGTCGCTTGTGCCGGGCATCCCACGACGGCTCACGTGTTTTCTTATTTTTAATCGTTTACTTCTCCCTGATAAATTTCAATTTAAAAGCGATTGAAATGAATTTATTCCATGAAATAAAATGATGATTAAGTCTCCAAGCTTAAAATTGATATAGGGAAGAATTCTTAAACAGTTGGAAGATGGCCTTGGTTTTAATATGAAGGTAAGGCTCGACTCTTGTGTTGTAATATCGCAATGTCGCGACTTTATGTTATTAGAGCGAATTAAAGTGTAATAATCGAAAATGCTGCAGAAGTAGGAACTACCATTTAATGACCGTTGAAGATTTCCTCGCTTGAAGATAACTGGATAACGGAATAACACCTCCAGCCAGCCTGGAATATCAGTGATCGCTTTATTTATCCTTTAAGCTTTAAGAATAATGACTAGCGACGTTGGGTAGATTGTAAATATATCTGTTGGTCTGTATGAGATTGCAAAATGATCCTGCAATCACACGCGGCTGTGTGTGAAATACGATAGGTTGTAGATAGAGTGAAGATACAATTCAACTCGCGCTTGACATTGTTGAGGTGTTGCTGGATTTACTGCACGTTTGCAAGTCGCCTATGGCACACGCGTAAAATAACCATCGAGCAAAGTAAGCTGATATCTGTATATTGCTTGGATTTGGATTTTTAGTCGAGAAAGGATTTTCTATTATGATTTCCTCAACTTGGCTCGTTTGACTCACAAGATGGCTGCAGGACAGGGGAAATCAAGAAAAAGTTAGCGATTTTAGAGAAAAAAAAAATGAATAAAATGAAGGAAACTTTTTTAAGAAGCACGGAGTGCACAAGTATTTCCCCTATTTACCCGCTTTCTTCTTCAAATTCCCTTTTTTCTTTAATTTTTAGAAACTTTTCATTTTCTCTTTAATAACAGGATATTTAAAAAACAATTGTTTGTTTTACGCGTACAAAATTATTCTATTATCCCACTTAATCCCTAGTCCAGGCATTACATCAAAGTAATGAGTGAAATTTCTGAAAAAGTCCTACTTGCAATGTTCTTAATGAGAAAATTTCGTTAATGTGTTAACTTTAACATATAAAACATTGTAGAACAGATCAATTTTCAAACTGGTTTTTTTTTGCAACTGTTTCAAAAGTCACTTTTTCGTCGACGGATGATAATTTCCATTGCATTTAAGAACAAATTTTCCAATAAAAATAGAAAGAGGACGCAATTATGAAAAAATTTGGTTAAAAAAATAATCTGCTATCTTCCATAGGTTTCAAGTTATGATGTATTGACAAATCCTCACTTTTTTGGAATTTTAGCTATAATAGATCAAAGTTATGACCCCTCAAAGCTGGCCATTTTTGCCTGTTTTTACGGGGGGTAAAGAGGAAATCATTTTTTAAAAATAAATCGTGTACGGATTTGAATGCAGAAAAAGTATTCATTAGAAGATATTGTTACAATCATTAAAAAATTTTATTTTATGATAAAAAATATATATCTCAGTTTTAATGAACTATAATCACTTTTTTGCTAGAAAAGTTTGCAAAAAGTACTCAAAAGTAGTTATGACAAGATATTGTTAAAAACAATTAATAAAAAACTATATGTTTATTGATAAAAATATATATCAAATTTTGAATCAATTATAATTACTTTTTTACGAAAAAAATACTCAAAAAGTACTCAACAGTGTTTATGACCTAGATTTATTATAAACCATTATTAATATATAATGTTTGTTTATCATTAAAAAAACATCACACATTTTCAATCATCTATAATCACTTTTTAGCCACAAAATTAGTATTGAATCAAGTTTCATTTATTCTTAAGAATTTTGTCGTAGAATTTACAGGAAACGAGATATTTTCGAAAAAAGCAAATTCTCCATTTTTCGTCAAAAATGCAAAAAAAAATCATTTTTGAAGCCTTGCAATTCCCAAAATAATAAGTCTAAAAGACTTCTCTTTTTTTAGATGTACGCAGATTTTTGTAAACTCTATTTCATTCTCTGGCATTATAAACTAAAACTAAACCTGACGCGATTTATTTTGAAAAAACCAAACTCCACTTTTTTGCCCATAAAAACAGGCAAAAATAACCAACTTTGAGGGGTCATAACTTATGATCTATTATGGGTAGGACATTTCTCTCTTTTTTTTTAATTACAGAAAATTGAGTCAGCTTACACTCAAACGTAGAACACGTTTTCGTGTAGTAATTAGGTGCGAAGGTACACAGTGTTTTTTGAAACTTACAAGTAACACTACCCAAGTGTCACTCACCGATTAAAACCAGACTTTGCACATCAATAAAACACTAAAAAACATTGAACCCTATCAAACAACAAGGTAGGTTAGGGGTAGATACTTGGATGGATTACGTTGCTTAAAGGGTAGGTGATTACGTGGACTAGATTATGGTGTGGAATTCAATTATTTTAAGAAGAACGATCGATTAAACCACGGAGTAATAATGAGACGGATCTCCGTCCATACGTTCTGACTGCGGTAACTGTACATTTATTGTCAGACTTCCCGATGCTGACAAGAAATGGGACATGCGCACTGTGATTTGCTGTCTCCTTTTCTTCTGCGAGAAGTGTGCGAGTGAATGGCAGTGCTTGACAACCACACAACGGCAGAAATTGAGGTTATATCAATTTTTTGCAAACGTTTTTGCAAAGTCAAGTAAACTTCACCGTTGGAATTTAAAAAAATAAAAATCTAGCGAGAAAAATGACGTGTTGTGTTCCAAAGTGTCAAACATCCCATTGGAACAAAAGTACAAAAGGAATAACTGTTTTCACCTACTCAATTGACCATTTTTACAGGAACATAACCTTAGTTTTTAGTTGTCTTTCAACACGGCACTCACTCGCATATTTCTTGTGGGAGAATAGGAGATAACAAATTATAGTGCGCATGTCCCCCTCCTTGTGAGCATTGGGTTTAAACGCCAAGTCTGGCAATAGATGTACAGTTAGCTCAGTCAAAACTCGAGACGCTTTGTACTGCATGATCGGTCTCCTTATTATTACTCCGTGGATTAATCTCGCTGATCCCATGGATAAGTGGGTTAGGCTGCTTATGGTTTGCTAGGGGTGTTTTCTAACCCTAGAAAACGGATTGTGCACAAATAAAAAAACACGGGTTCAATATTTTTTGTATTTTATTGATGTGCAAAGTTTTGTTCTATTCGATGAGTGACACTTGGGTAGTGTTACTTGTTAGAGGTTTTTGCTGAAAATCCGATAAAGTGGGGATTTGCAATATATGATAACTCGAAACCTATGGAAGATAGCGGATTATTTTTTCGACAAAATTTTCTCATAATTTTGTCCTCTTTTTCTGTTGGACAGTTGGCTCTAAAGTTCAATGGGAATTATCCGTCCGCGCAAAAGTAAATTTTGGAACTGTTAAAAAAATCTGGTTAGGCAATTGATCTGTTCTAGCATTTTTGACATGCCAAAGGGGACATCTTAACGAAACTTACTCATAGAAAAAATATTGCATGTAGGATTTTTTCGGGAATCAAACTACTATAGATGTCTGGACTTCCCGTATAGCTGATGGATCACCAGAAGCTGTCGCCGACCCTTGCCAGCAGGCAATACGAAGCATAACATTTTTGAAATTTTTAAAATCAGTAATTCAGAAACATTATATTGAAACCTACGTTTTTTGGCGATTTCAACAATAGAACTGCAAGTAAGGCAAATAACATATCACAATTATTGTTAATTTTTTTGTTTATATAACAACAAAAATAAAAAATTGAATTTTTACTTTTGAAGTATACGGGTTTCAAAAGAATGCTTTGATTCAATCAAAAATACCTAGAAAACTGAAAAAAACTATACAAAAAAGATGTCCAATAGCAATTCAAATAGTAAATAATTCATTGAATTTGTTATAAACAAATAAGTGAATGAAAATGGTTTTGGGGTGATTGGAGGCTATTGGTCATTTGATTGCACTAAATTTGAACAATTTAGGGACACAGATTTTTTTAGTTGAATTACAAAAAGTTAATAAATAATTTCTTATTTTAAAAGCAATTTTTATGAGCAAATATCCATGAATCTATAAAATTGATTATTTATTTATTCAACCAAATAATGCATTTGTTAATTAAGTTTAGTTAAACAAATATCAAATGTTACCGATTGATAGCAAAAAATCATTTCTAAATAACTGGCTGTTAATTCTGTGAAAAAAGCAGTATTTTATTTACACATACATAATATGATACAAATTTGTTTAAACAATTGTTGTTTACAGTAATACATTGTTTACTTCCATGAAAAAAATAGTTTTATTCCATAGAAAATTCCTGATATGGACATATCCTTATAAAAATTGCTTTTAAAATAACAAATTATTTATTAACTTTTATTAATTCAGCAACAATAAAACTTTTTGTCCATAAATTGTTCAAATTTAGTGCGAATCAATTGAAGAATCGCCGCCAATCCCCATGAAACCATTTTCATTCACTTATTTCTCTATGACAAATTTAATACATTTTGCAACATTTGCATTGCTATTGGCCTTTTTTTGGACAGTTGCTTTCAGTTTTCTCGGCATTTTTGATTGCATCAAAGCATTTTTCAAAAACCGGTATACTTCCAAAGTCAATTTTCTGTTATTAAATAAAAACAAAAAATAAACAAAATTCTAAAAATCGGAGTTAAAAGAAATCCACTTGCAATCTAGTTTAATCCACCTATAGTGTAGAATGATCCGATTGTAATCCGCTTATAAGCCCGACTAGTTCACTTATAATCTGGAGTAATCCCGAGTAATCCATTTTCAATCCGCGCATTCATAGCAATTCAGGCAATCCAAGTAATCCAGCTTAATTCATTTATAATACACAATAGTCAACTGGTATTCCGATAACTCGGAGTATTAAGGGCAATCCAAATAATGCACTTGGAATCCACTTCTAAATCTGAATAATCCACTTGTAATTGGAGTAATCCAGAATAATCCACTTGTAGTTAAAATAACTTATTGGTAATTCAGGTAATTAAATTAATCTTCGTGGTTGAAGATTCACGATTTTTGTGGAAAGTTCATTTATTTTGTTGAAAATTATAGTCTAGTCTAGTTTCTTCAAAATTTGCTTTTTGGGTTAAAACTCAATTTTCTTAACGGAAAATTGAACGATTTTCTGTTTGGTGACAAATTCGTCCTCAGTTGAAAATATATGAAATTTGTCAAATTTCAATTTTTAGTCGAAAATTGAAATTTATACTTAAAAAATCATGTTTTTGATTGAAAACTTAACAATTTTGTTAAAAATTGAATTATCTGGTTAAAAATGTACGTATTTTGTTGAAAACAAATTTATTGGCAGAAAATTATTCTTCTTGCTTAAATATTCAACTAGTTGGTTAAAAAATTATGTATTTTGTGAGGAATTCTAATTTTTTTGGCAAACAATTGATCTTCTTTGTTAAAAATTCATGATTTTAATTAAAATTCCACATTTTTTTACAAAGCTTTCTATACTTTGTAGAAAATTCAGCAATATTGTTAAAAAGTCTTTTTTTGTTGTTGTAAATTTAACTGTTTTATAGAAAATTAATCTGCCTGGGTTGTAAAATTCAACTACTTGAATCAAAAATTTCATTTTTGGTTGAAAATTAATCTATATTATTGAAAATTCGTTTTTTTAGTAAAAACTTAATTTTTTGAATAAAAATTTAAATATTCCATTTCTAGTTGAAAATGTATATTTTTTAGTCAGAATTCAACGAATTGGTTTAAAGTCGAAATATTTTGTTAAAAATTCCATTTTCAGAATGAAAATTCTTGGTTTCAATTGAAAATTGAAGTATTTTCTTCCAAATTTTTATTTTTGGTTAAAAATTATTTTTTGAACAGAAAATTTAACCAGATATTTACTTTTTGGTGAAAATTTAAGTATTTTGTTGAAATTTCGTTTTTTTGTTAGAAAATTAAGATTAATGCTTAAAAATGTATCTTTTTATTTGAAAACTCAACTATTTTGTTGAAAATTCAACTACCTGATTGAAAATATACGTATTTTGTAAAAACGTCGTCTTTTTCGTAGAAAATTCTTTTTCTAGCTCAATAAATCAACTAATTACCTGAAAAATGATGTATTTTGTGGAGAATTATTATTTTTGGGTAAGCAGTCACTCTTCTTTGTTTATTACCTACATCGCTGACTCCACCAACGAACAATTTTCTATTCAATTCATTTGGCGATCATTATCTTGTTCACTTGCACATTTGCAATTTTATACAATTATAAATTTACAGAATACACTCGTGTGATTCGAGACAAAGAATTTTTTCTGTCTGTGTTCTAAAGTCTGAAACTTTACCAATAATATTATAGAGAAATATATTTATCGGGAATAATTTTTAAAAAACTGTCCCTGTGCAGTTATCAGAGAGTTACAATTATGTACATGTTCGCATATTTCTGCAAAGCGTTTCTTGGAAAATTGCAAAGATTGTAAAGTACTCGCTTTTATCGAACTTTGATTCTGATCTGACTTTCTGGATTTCCATCGTCAAATATTTCATGTTTTATATTCTAGTTCGAGGTGCTGAGTCACGAGAATTAAATAATAAAATAAAATTTAAACACCATTTTTTAAACGTTGATATCCTTCGCATAAAAGCAGTTTCAAATTTCAAGTCTAAAGATGTAAATCTTTTTTGATTCTGGGACCTGAAAAGTAAAAAATATCAAATTGTAATAAACTTTGAAACTTTAAATCACGCATTTTGATTGTGAAGGTATTTTATGAAAAAGAACTTTCCTCTCAAATTTATTCATGTATCCAAATATACCATTTTTAAAGCTGCAATTTGAATCATTCAAACTTTAATTGCCCTACATTTGTTGAAATTAAAAATTTTTAATTGCAACATTTTTAATTTACGGTTTGGAAACCTGTTTTCTTTTTTAAGATTATCAGTTTAGGGTAAGATAATTTTAAAAATTCTAAGGGATTTGAGGGTTATTATCAATATTTACGAATATTTCAAAAAAATTTAAGGCTGTTAAGTAATTTTTAAGGAATTTAAAGACTCTATATAAAGTATTTAATGAATTTTCCAGGATCTAACTTTATTCTCAAAAATTGACGGATTTGAAAAGATTTCAAAGATTTAAAAGGATTATCAAATATTTCATGGTATTTCTAGACATTTACATTTTTTTAAATATTTGAAGATATTTTGAAAAATGTCAATGAATGTCAATAGATTTTAAGAATATTAAGGGGATTTTAGAAGATTAAAAAAATCTCAGTAATTTTAAAGGATTTTAAAGACTCTCAAGAAAGTATTTAATGGATTTTCCAGGATCTGACTTCATTCGCAAAAATTGACAGATTTTAAAGGATTTCAAAGATTTCAAGGAATTTCAATAGATTTTAGGAATTTTAAGGAGTTCCACAGGATGTCAAAGATTTCAGTAATTTTAAAGTATTGTAAAGACTCTCAAGAGAGTATTTAATGAATTTTCCAGGATCTCACTTTATTCGCAAAAATTGACGGATTTTAAACGATTTAAACATTTTGAAACGATTTTCAAATATTTCAAGGCAGCTCTAAACATTTAAATTATTTTTAAAGATTTGAACATCATTTTAAAGATTTCAAGGAATTCCAATAGATTTTATGTATTAAAAGAGATTTCAAAGGACTTTAAACATTCTAGGGCACTTTAAGAGATTCCAAGGATTTTTGAAAGCTTTACAACATTGCAAGGTATTTAAAGTATTTTAAAGAATTCAAAGAAATTTTAAAGAGATTACAAAAATTTCGAGGATAATGATTTTAAGAGAAATTAAATTTTGAAAAACTTATTGAAGATTTAAAGAGGTTTTCAAATATCTTAATGTATTTCAAAAGATTAGAACATTTCAGGACTATTATTAGGAATTTAAGAAATTTCAAAGGATTTGAAAGATTTTAAGTTATTTTAAAGTAAAAAATAAATAAAAAATAAAATTTTTAATAATTCATTAACAAGAATTTTTTTGAGGTATCTCAAAGGACTTCAGATTTAAAGAGATTTTTATATATTTAAAAGAATTTACACATATATTATTAATATTTTAATATTTTTTATAATTGTAAATATGTCAGGATTTTTTAGAAGATACAAAGAAATTAAAAAAATTCCAAAGGATTTTAAAGATTTTTAAGTATTCAAAGAGAATATTATTGAAAATGGTAATGAATGGTTGAAAAAATTATTTCTATTGACTTTAATTGATTATTGCTTTAGTCTATAACTGAAAAATTCGAAGCAAGTAGAAAAATTCAGAAAAAATCGCGACTTTTCTTTTTAATTCTATTCTAAGAGAAAATTGCATATGATTTGTTTGAAACTTTAGAAAAAGTAAGTTTTTCGAGTCGCTGATTACAAATTTGGACTCAAATTTCTGAAATTTGCAAAATTCAAAAGGGCGTATCCAATATGGTGGCCCAAAAATTAAAATTTTGGTCCCGTGTTTCCAAAATTGGGCCTTCAGGATTTTTTGTTCGGGCACTGATTACAAATCTGAAGTATTGAATTCATGGGACTTATCTTAAAATTGTTCTCTGACATATTGGGTCGACCATTTTGAATTTTTGAAATTTAAATAATTTGACGTTAAATTCATTATCTGTGACCATAAAAACCTCTATGTACCTAATCTGGAAGCCACGAGACCAATTTTTGAATTTTTTTACCGTCTTATTGGATCCCTAATTTGAATTTTTCAATTTTTTTTTATATTTGTAATCAGCAATAAATAAGAAGACATAAAACGATAGTTTTAATTTTGGAAATTTCAAAAGTCTGACTCCTAATTCGTAATCAGCGACACAAAAGCCCTTAAGGACAAACATTAAAACTTTAAGGGCATTCTTTTAATTTTTGGCCTCCATATTGGATCCGCAACAATGATTATTTTGATTTCAGGTTCATAATTATCGTCTCACAAAGCCCGTTGGGCGTTACTTTCAACTAATTAACTATTGTTGATTATTGACAATACATTTTGTGTTAAAATGGATGTATTTATTCAGTTTCTTTGTTTATAAAATCGATTTCGTTAACAAAAAATTTCAAGTTTCTGTAATATTAAATGAACTTTTAGAATACTTTTAACTGGCTTCTTGTTTTTATAATTTGTTAAAGACTATGTTTCTAAAAAATATTTTAAAACGAGGTCAAAAAGGTGCCATGCGGGTATGGCAATATGACACAAAACGCTAAACATCTAATTGTCATTAGAAAGTAATATTTTATGTATTAAAAATAATTTGTATAAAAATAAACCGCATAAAAAATAATTAGCTCCGAAAACTTGAAAATTCCAATTTTTACTTATGGGGTTTTTCGGAACCCTATAAAGCAGGTATTGAAATGTAAAAAGGGATCTTTAACTCGTATTATATGTCTAATTGTGAAGAGATGTTGCGTGTCAACTGAATGCATCTAGTATTGATGACTCTGAATACATAATTATTTATTTTTTGATTTCAAGAATTGTTAGAAGCATGGGAGTAGAATGAACATTAAAAGAAAAAAAAATTGGACCACCCTAGTGGACACGTAGGGCAGTATTTATCAATGTAATAATACTATAATAATAACAATCATAATAATTATAAGAAACTATTTTTATTTAATTTCCTGGGATACCAATTGCAAATTAATTATCAAAACTGACTCAATTTCTCAACTGAATAATACGCAGTTACTAATTAGGATTTTAATTGAAAATTTTTTCCGAATACCTGACGCCTTAAACTTTATGACCCGAACTCATTTAACGTGGAGAATGCGGCCAGCCCGTGAGATGTCCCATGCGAAGTATAACCTTTGAAAAATATATCTGCGGACACGACTTTATGAATATTAATACAAAAGGGAGAGGCTTATGAAGCTAACTTCTTCAAGGGAGGAGGGCACTTAAAAATGATTTCCAGATAGTTAGGAAAGGAGAGGACTAATGAAAATAAAACACTAAATCTTCTCTTCTGTTTGAAATTTAGAAAAAAATGGCGATTGGGTACATAAAAGGGGTTTAGGAACTTAGAAAAAAATTGCTATAACCCATGCATGGATACGACTCTTTCTTTTGCCTGTGGAGTGAACTCGGAACTCGTCTTCGACTAGCACACTCGTTTTCGGCTCGCATACACGTTTTCGACTCGAAAACTCGTCTGCGGCGCGCACTGACAAGATGCAATCGTTAATACCCCCCCTCCCCCGGTGCATAATATACTATTCCTTGTGATCAAAAGCCGTGTTTCTTTAAGCAAGCTTATAGTAATTAACTAAAAATTTGTGAAGGGAAAAATATTTTTACATTCTCATCATATAGATAGATGGAATGTCTAGTAATGTGTGATTTTGACCCTATCCAGTTTTCTTCAATTCTCGACTTTTTGTGACCCCTTGAGTTAGAAAAAATAGTTTTTACGAAAATGTCTGTCGGGCTCTCTGTCTGTAGTCTGACGACACGATAACTTTTGAAGGCATTTTCTTGTTTAAATTTCCTTTTGCACACTGGTTTGTGGTCCAAAAATACAGGTCATGTTCGTTAACCAGAGCATTCTATTGCTAATATTTATGGTTTTAGCCATGGAAAATCAAACTGAAAAACGTAATACTTCAACTTTCCCACGAAACTACGCAAGATAGAGTAAAAAGATAAAAGATATAAATTATTTTTTTCAAAAGCTCTATAAAATTGCTACGTACTATTTCTTAATAGAAACAATAGTTTTTTGTTTAAGCGTGGAAAATGCCAGAAGAAAATCGAAAATTCAAATTTACAGCGCAACACCGCAAGTGACGGTGAAATGGTCAACAGGCAAAATTCTCGTCTCGAATAAACCTACAAAATTGCTCTTAAGCATTTTTCAATAGCACCCACAGTTTTTTTGTATCCATATTTCACTTCTAAGCTATCAATAATAAAATTGAAATATTCCCGAAAAAATAATTTCATTACTGATGTCGATTTAAATTTTATTAGTAATTATACTGCAGTCCCGCTATAGAAGCCATTTTGGGAGTACCCTTTATCTCCTTCGCACAATCTCGGAACTCATCATACCAAAAATCAGGGATGTGTGAATATTTTTTGTTGGAGTTTCGTCTTAAAATTTTTGTTGTTAAAAAACTTTGCATTCGAATGCTCAATAATTTACACGTTGAAAATGTAAAGTAGTAATACTTTTCAATTAAACAAGTTTAAATAAAATGCAGATAAACTGAAAATTTACAATTTTTAATTTGTATAAATTATACAGTTCAAAGATTCAGATTCAGTTCCAAAAATATAAATCCATATTAACATTTTCAATGCCTTAAATTAAAGAATCAATCCATAAACTATAACATTTTCATAATTTTCAGCAATTTTAAGCTGAAAACATTGAAAATTGAAAAATTAATTTTTTTCAACTAAACACTTCGTAAACTAGAAGTAAAATTATTTTCATTTCAAATAGTTAAAACATCCTTTAAAGGTTGAAAAAAATTTAATGAATCTAAACAATTCTTTATTTGTTCCAAATTTGTTTGTAGTAAAAATGAGTTATTTTTAAAATTGTTGGTTAAGTTGTAATTTTGTGTAGGAAATAAAATAATTGGTATTTTTATTTGAAAAATGTCAGATTTCAAAGAATATATAAAACTTTTCAACAACTTTAGCTTATTTCGGTGGGTTTTAACTTTTAACAAAAAATTTGTATTTTTAAATAAAATGTGCAGGCTTATCACACTTTCGGATTGTTTCCGTGGTTTTTCTTATAAATCGTAATTTTTACTTAAAAGTAATTAGATTTCAAAGAAGATTAATAATTTTGAAACATTTTGGGATACGTTTGCTTTTCACATCGAAACTTGGTATTTTGAAACAAAATTATCATAATTTTAATAAGATTTAGAATCTTTTAACAATTTTGGGTTATATTATTCTCCAACAATTCTAGGTTATGTTTTTTTGTTTGACTAAAAATTGATATTTTAAAATAAAAATCATCACAGCCCGTGTAGAAATAGCCCGCTTTGATCCGACCAGAAAAAGGTTTCTGACCAGAATCTGACCGGGTCAAACCGAGATACTATTTTGTTAATTGCCCGGCCGGGATCTGACCGAGTTCCCATCGGGAGCCAGTCGGGCCAAAAATGGTGCATAATAGAAGTATCATAACCTTAAAAACGTCTTAAGAAATATCCACAAACGACTACCGTAAGTGGGTCGTTTGTAAATATCTAACAGGCGAAAGACTTGCCGTGACTGCGAAATCGTTGACCAACTTCTTTTTTATTTTCAAACATAGTTTCCCAGTGACATTATACTTATTTTTTGTGATACGATTTTTGTTTATTTTTAATGTATTTATATATTGTCTTGAATAAGAAAAAAACCTAATAAGAAGAGAAATAACTTTTTCTGAACGAGGTTTTGAATTACGTTATCATGCTTGCACTTGATAAAGATTCGGCGACATCCGGAGTCTTTAATGCTAAAAACGCAGTAAAACGTCGGTGGACGCCAGGTTATCTGTTAAGAAATTGATTAAATTTCACAAAATTGTATCCAATTTTCTGGAGCAAGCGGATTATTTATAAAGAGAAGTGAATTATTTTGTGAATAAGTAAGCATTATTAATATTCTTTAACGTTAATGTTGAATTAATTTTCTAAACCGGTTTAATAGGTTAGGATGTCACGTAAAACCCCTGAAATTTATTTTACCGCTTGTAAAAAAACCTATGCAAACTAAGTTACGCTTAAGGTAAATTTGTTATGCCATTTAACTTTAATTTTTTACAATGTAATTTCTTACAGAAAGTTAAGAATCATAACCTATATTTTAGTACTTACATTGAATCACTGTTTGTAGTTAATATATTCATTATTATGAATGCAGTTCTTAAATTGAAATACTTTACAGTTGGAAATAAGTGCTGACAAAGATTCTTTTCTCTACCAGTTGGTAGAATATGTTCGGTGTGGTTAAAAGGCTCCAGTAAAATGCCATCGAGGAGCCTAGTCAAAAACCGGTCGGATTCCGACCGGGTTACCCTATTTGTATGCGGGATCCGATCGGGTAACCCGGTCGGGATCCAACCAGCGCAGCGTAACGAAACCAACCAGAATTCAACCGGGCAGCCTGGCCAGATTCCGGATACAAGCAGGGCAACCCTGCCAGAATTCGGCCCGAACCCGCTCAAAATTTCTACACGGGAGTTCGAACAACATTTGCTATTTCGAAACAGTTTCAGGTTATATTAACATTTTTAACAGGAAATCGGTTATTTTTAACAAAAATCATTACATTTTGAAGAAGATTTATAATTCTGAACAATATTCTATTATATCATTTTAGTGTTCTTCTTTGAAAATTATTGGTATTTTTCTTAAAAAATCATCCGATTTTTAAGCAGATTTCCAATTTTAGAACAATTTTAGGGTATGTTAACATTTTTTTTACAGGAAATCGGTTATTTGAACACTTTAGCTAACTTTTCAGAAGCAGCATTCACTATTTTACTCATTTTCAGGTAACGAGCTTAGAATTCCGCAAAATCAATACATGCATTAGATCAAAGTATAAATTTAAAAAAAATGTTGTTGCAAAAATTGATCAGAAAATGACCACACATCGTTCCTGAATTTTTTCAAATTTTTTATTCAGCGGAATCAAGGCTTGGCCGTTAGAGGGTTAAACAAAAAATATAAGGTTTAACATAAGATTGACAATTCTAAACAATTTTTTGTAATGTTATGATAGCGTTTCTTCTAATATTGCTATTATTAATAAAAATTAAATAGATTTCACAGAATATTCACGCCATTAGAATTACAATAGGGAAATCTGTTATTGTAAACAAAAATCAATTATTATTGTTAAATAATTTAGAAGAATCGTTTGAATTAAAAAATTAACCTTACAGTTATAAACAACTTTAGGTTCGATTCTCTTTATATTGTTGAAACATATTATATATTATTCCTGAAGTTAATATATCAATTTTAATTACACGAAAAATTTTGTCCTGACCTTCTTTCTCACAACAATTTTGTAATAATATTAACTTTACATTCAAGTTTAAAAATTGCGTCAGGTAAAAAAAAGGTTGTTATTGTTTTCTAGTTGACTTAAAATTTTTCATAAATTATCCAGGAGATCGTATTTTCCAGAGTAGAATTTGGAAAAATTTCTAATTTGCTCGCTTACTCTTCTCCTTTTTTATCTCGCCAATATAACCCAAACCAATTAACCAATGCGTGTAATTAACTGATGAATTTCGCGTTAATTACTCGCGACAAGATCGCTCGATCACTTGATTCGATCACGAAATTAAAAGCAATCTAATCAAGATTATGCAGAATGCGTGCAACTTTTTTGTTTTAAAACTTTTTTCCGAACGTGTCTGCCCATCGCGAATATCAATAAACGGTGGCTCCTTATGTAAAAGCTGTTACATCGCATCAGTTTTTTTAACCCATCCATTCCAACCTTTAATTAAAAGTTAAAAATAAAACTGTTCAGAAAACTAAGAAAATTAGTTGGTTTGTTATAGAATAAAAATGTAGCTTTCAAAGTTCGAAGGAAATGATTTGAAAAATTTGAAGCAGATATTTCTTTGGAATTTATAAGAAAAATCCTTTTATTTCCGACTTCTTTCAGACTATTTATAATTTACAACAATAACATTTTGGAAGCTGTTCCATCCTCTCATCTGATTGTGTAAATTACGATACAATTAAAATTTCGCAGGATTCAACCGTAGTTTTCATGTATGTTTTTTTGGAAGTAACTATAGATATGGATGGATAAAAATCGAAAAAGTTAAGAAATATAAAACAAAACGTTCCTACTATTATTATAAATGCTCATTTTCGAAATAAGTAGGACCTGCAACTCGTAAAATATTATTTGAAAATTAAATTAAAATACGTATTTATGAGAGTTGGTGCTAAGTTGGAAAACCTATGAATAAGTTTCTAGCAAAAGTGCAAATTTACCTGTATGATGCAGGAGTATGTTAAAATGAAACATTGATTAATTATTTGAAACTAAAAATTTCCTTAGTTTTAATGATGTCGTTTTTGATGAATGCCTTCCTTGTCAATAAAAACCATTTCGGCAAAGGCACTCTTATGATAATTAGGTTCAATATGCAGGATTTCGATGTTATCTGATATTATGGCTGCTGGATCCCTGTTATGATATTGAAAAAAATATTTTGCGATAACTTTATGATTTTTTTTAACTGGTTGACGTTATTTTTATAATTATATTTTTTCTGAAAAAAGATCTACTCTTGTCGCTCCAATGGGAATCAAACTACAGAACTTCCGATTGCCGCTCGCCTGCTTTCCCATTATGCTATTAAAGAGACTGAAAGAAGAATCCTTTTCAGAAATAAACTTTATTTCAAGCAAGGTGTTACATTTATGTAACAAGTAATTTAAAGAAATCTGTATTATCACCAGAGAAAGTTACCATCGATCAATGTTAATATCTTTTTCACCGCTGTGAAAATAGAAATCAATCTATTGATCAAAGTGAACTCTTCAAATGACAGAAAATATTTAACGCCATTGTTTGACCAGAAAGAAAATAATTTTTTTGTAATTTTTAAATAAAATTTTTTCTGAAAAAAGATCTTCTCTCGTCGCTTTACTGAGAATTGAACCTCAGAACTTTCGATTACCGGTCGGGTGCTTTCCCGTTAAGGTGTTAAAGATCGAAAGAGGAATCTTTTTTCAGAAATACGGGTAATTTAAAGACATCTGTATTATCATCAGAGATAGTTACCATCGATCAGTGTAGGTATCTTTTTCGCCACCATGAAAATAGAAATCAACCTATGGATACCGACGAGAGTAGATCTTTTTTCTGAAAAAATTTGATTTTGAAGTTTTTGAAATTTATTTTTGATCTAGTCTAAAAATGACGTGAAATATTTTCTGTTATTTGAAGGGTTAATTTAATCGATATGTTGATTTCTATTTTCACGGTGGTAAAAAAGATACTACACTGATCAATGGTAACAATCTCTCATGATAATATAGATTCCATTAATTCACTCGTATCATAAATGTAAAACCAGGCTTGATTTAGCGTTTATTTGTGAAAAAGAATTCTTCTTTCGATATCTCTACGAGTAATAGCTTAATGGGAAAGCAGCCGACCGGCAAGCGGAAGTTCTGTGGTTCGATTCTCAGCGAAGCGACGAGAGTAGATCTTTTTCAGAAAAAATTTAATTTTTAAACTTAAAAAAATTTATTTTCCATCTATTCGAAAAACGACGTGAAGTATTTGTTTTTTAATTTTCTGTACGAACTCATTAGAATAATTTTTGTACCATAATCCTGGTCAATATGTAGATTATCTAAGTGGAAAGTATTATCTAAAAGTAGAATAGCGGCATGGACAAGGTTTTAAACAATATTTATTTTATGTGAAATATTGAGTAGTTGGATGAAAATTAAAAAATGCTTCCTTCTTGGAATTTTCAAATTATAAATAAATAAATAAAAAAGAATAAATAAAAATATGGGATTTTAGAAAAAACATCTGTGTGCCTATATGTGTAGTAGTTGCTGGCAAACGATGAAAGATGTCGCGAAAAGCTTTTTAAATATATTTTTTTAAATGAATAAACCTTTTGTCAACATTTCTTCAAATTTTCCTTTGCTTTCAAGAAATATGGGAGAGTGGGCCTAAGTCGGCTCAGTAAGAGTTGTTGTTCATGAATCTTGATCTATTATGTGTCGCTTGGAACAGTGTGGAGTGATTTTTGCGGCCGCAATGCAGCGCAATGTTAAAAAGCAGATTTTTGCAATTTCTCAAAATGGTGGTCCTAAGCCGGCAACCTCTGGTCGTAAGTCAGCATATAATTTTTTCCTTTCAAACACAAGAAAAAGATCAGATTATGTAAGTTTGAGGATGAATTGGACAAATTTAAACTATTTACAGTGTAAAAACATGTGGAATATAGTCAATTAAAAAAAAGCAAATAAAAGGACTCCTACTAGAGACAAGCAACGTGCAGTCAAAACACAACCAAACTTGAGAAGAAACCAACAAGAGACGAGTGACATGTAATTGAAACACAAAAAAATAAAATAACACACAAATAAGAACAAAAGAAAAAAAAAATGTGCCGACTCAGGACCCCCTTGTTTTGTGTCCACTCAGGGCCACTATGAATTTTTACACATTTCATGCTATTACGCACACGAAACAAATCGGAATGAATTTGTAATTGTTCGCGGCTTCGAGACGCGTGGATTGAGTGCGTCCATTTGTCCTCCCTAGAATCCTTCATCATTTTTCACACGAAAACTGTACCAAGTACGCACGAGGAACGCATATAAGAGTTTATAAGAAGGCATAGAAAATATATTACCGAGCGGTGCTTTACAAAGAAGTTTCGCGTAGGCGCAGGCGCACTCAATCGCAGGTTGGTCAAAAGAATTGCGAGACTTATTAGGTACCGACATAGGCTCATTTCACGACCTTTGTTAAAATAAGAGCTCGACGCATCTAAAGGGGCGTATCAGCTTTTTTCTCTCTTTTTTTATTTCTGTAGGAAAGTAGATGCCGGAAATGATCCCGCTGTCTGATATACAAGATTATTTATTAAAACTGAGAGTTTTAGGTTGAAAGAAAAATTTCATTTTTAAAAATGCCCTCACTTTTCTCTGACTAATTTTTCATTTTTCTGACCATTTATTAATAGTCAAAAAAATTATAAATTGAAGATGACAATTTTAATCACAATTTACTTTTAAAAAGTAAAAAATTACCTATTAAAACCAAAAATGGACTAATTTCTAACTCGAAGGAGTGACTGGAATGTGAAAAATTTTCATTGACAATGTTAATATTGTCATTTTTAACTTAAATGAATCAAAATAAATCCGATTCATAAAAATTCAAAACAATTCAAGTTAAATTGAAAAGACTTCAAATGGATTGGAAAAATATGTTTAAATCCAAAAAATTCCATTAATTTTAGTAAAATTAGATTGAGTTTAGCGGAATTTTAAGAAAATAACATTGAAGGGAATTAAAAGCAATTTAAAAATCTAGGAAAATGCATGGAATTCAATAAGTTTGGAATGAATTTTGAAAGATTCAAAGAATTCAAAATGAAATATAATCGAGTATAATTGAACGAATTTAGAAGAATTCTATTGAATTTAAAAAAGTCAAGAGTATTTCTAAGATTTAAAACGAATTTAAAAGAATTCATGAATAATGAATAAGAATTCAGAGTAAATTCTATATGAATTTAAATTAATTGCCAAAAGTATTTGAAAATTCTTTAGGATCTTCTGAAATTGCCTGGAATATTCTATTTCTTTGAAATCCCATTGAAAAAATTCTATGAAATGTCAAAAAAATACCCTAAAAGTGTTTTAAAAGTTGGAAATCCCCCAAATTACGAGGGTAGTTCAATAAGTCCTTAGAATGATCAACAGATGGCGCGCGAATCGCTCCAAATCATCTGTTTTCAGTCAGCACCACTCCCGACTAGATATAT
>NC_046661.1:76979227-76989886 GCF_010883055.1 Belonocnema kinseyi | reverse complement strand
TAGAGCTCCAAGGAGATTATGTTGAAAAATAAAAAAAATGTACCCAAAAAAAATTGTTTTTATACTTCATTCTAAGGACTTATTGAACTACCCTCGTATTAAAATATATTGAAAATTTCTTGGAATCACTTAAAATAGTCGCTAAAATAGTAAAAATAATTTTTAAATCCAGTAAATTTCTCAAATCAATTACAAATTCCTGGAAATATTTTTAAAAAACCCAATAATATTTTAAATCTTTTGTAATCTCTTGACATTATTTGAAATTTTTTTAAAGCTGAAAAAAAATTCCTTGGCTTTAAAAAAAACCCTAAACTACTTCAATTCCTTTGCAATTTCTTGAAATTCCTTGAAACTTTTCTAGATTCTTTAAAAGCCACTGAAATTTTTTTAAATAACTTAAACTTTAAAAAATTGAAATTTCTTCAAATTATTACAATACATCGAAAATTCCTTGGAATCTTGTATATTTAAGTAAAGTTTATATAATTATTCAGAATTCTTCATAAAATTCAACTATTTGCTTTTAAATGAACATTTATGTTAAAAATTCAACTGTTTTGTAGAGAATTTATCCTTTTTGCTAGAAAATTCAACAATTTAGTAGAAAATTAAACTATTTGGTTGAAAATTAGACTTTTTGTGAAAAAATCACATCTTTGGGTTTAGGAAACTACTTTTTTGTACATAATTCGCCTTTTTGTCTTTAAAATTGAATACATTTGTTGAAAATTCATGATTTGGTTCAAAATTCTTGTTTTTTTGATACGACATTAATTTTTTTCATTAAATATTCATTTTATTCGTTGAAAATTTAAAAACTTTGTTGAAGATTCATCTATTAAAATTTAATTATCTGAAAATTTCATTATTTCATTTTTAATTTAAACTTTATTCTGTATAATGTAGAATTTAAAAATTGAACTATATGATTATTTGTTAAAAATTAATTTTTTTAGATTTAAAAGTATAGTTTTTCAGACGATTTTTTAGCTTAAAAACTTTACTCTTTTTTTTAATTAAAGTTTCATGGTAGAAAAGTAGGGTGGTCCGAAAAAAATTATTTAAAATTGTTATGCATGTTGCCCACAAAGTTATTCGAATCCACAAAAATATAAATCCATTTGTTTTGTTTAGAAAAAAAATTATATTTCGAGTTCGCTTAAGCCTTATGAAGTTTGACGTTAGACCCAGTAATCGTGCTACAAATTTTCTTTCTTCTTATTTGATTTGGATTAACGTACATTCTATTTACTACTATGTAATTATAACTATATAATTAATTTAATTGTTTAGAAATCATTTTTCAAATAAATTATCATTATGCTTGTAACTATTTTCTTCTTAATTTTCTTGCTTATAACTATTTTCCTTGATAGGTGCAAAAAACTGCGGTTTTTTTTTAAACTTTTTTTTCCACTTTTCACTTAATGAGGTAATAATTAATCGAAGTTAACAAACATGCTTATTTAAACAATTGCTTATTGTTCATAACTATTATTTCTTATAGTAATACTAGAAAGTTGCTTTGTCTGACATTTTTGGTTTTGCTTTGAGTTTTCAGTTATGAACAAATAATAAGTAAACTGATAAGTAAACTGAAGAACTGATCTGGCTCAGGTCTGACACCAGTTTGGTTCAGGTTTGACTTTATTTAGATCGTCTAGTCTGGAAGGTCTGTTCTGGCCCAGGTTTGGCACTGGTCAGCTGACCAAGAACGAAAAAAATCATAAGTTTCATTAGCAAATTTTTTTGACATACTTTAAAAATATTACAGGGTGTCTAAAATGATGGAAAATAAGAAATTCAAACTACGAAATCAGGACTTTCTTTTTTATCATCTTGAGAGTTTGGTCTGCTTCAGGCTTGGCGCTGATCAGCCGCCAAGAAAAATTCTAAGTTCGATAAAATAAATTTTTTCTTACATTTAAAAAAAGTTACAATCTATAATGAAATTTCTTAAACTAAAAAAGTTTATAGTGAAATTTTTGTATCCAAGTCATTAAAACAATCAAGTTTTCTCAAGTAATTGTAATTCATTGCTAGTTTTTGTCGATCAATTGTCACAAACTGTCAAAAGTTTCTTATTATTTTCCTAATGATATATTAACCTGGCTAAAAGTTAGCTGTAAAAGCGAAGGCTTAAAATGTACCAAATCTTTATTAAGTTATAAAATGAATAGTAATTACAAACCTACTTTTTATCCATTATAAAACAATAAGTATAAGAAACCATAATTAAATTTATTGATTTTATTGATGGCAGTATATTTTTTGCGCAAGCTTTGAATTTTTACTGATTATATTAAACATGTATATTATATATTTTTCTAGAAAATCATGTTTTGCTTTTTGAGCGTTTCCTCAAATCGTATCCTCTAAACGTGGACGGTATGGTCCTCAACGATCAAACATTTATCGATCAGCCATTAACTAGTGGCTGACGAGCCAATAACTCGCGGCTGACCAGCCTATGACTAGCGGCTGACCAGCTCATAACTAACGATTGACCAGCCCTTGTCTAGCGGCTTACCAGCCCATGTCTAGCGGCTGACCAGCCCCTGTATGGCGCCTGACCAGACGGTCTGGCCAGGGGCTAGCCAGAAGAAACGTTACACTTTTGGCCTGGCCTAGGCCAGACAATCCGGTCAGCTCCAGGACTGAAAACTTGCCGGTCTGGTCTGAGCCAGGCCAGCGTCAAAACATTTTTCCACACGAGACTATGCTTGCTCATTGTCTTATGGTAAGAAATTAATTTAAACAAAAAGTTATCTTACACAAGAGACGAAAACAAAGAATGAAATTATGGAAGTAGGTGCGAGGTCCGGGTCAGATATCAATATTACAAATATCTCTTTCATTTCAGAAAAAAATAATTTACAGAGAAGAAAAAGATTTAAAAAAATATTATTATCTCTAATGTTTATTTATTATTTATTCATAACTAAAAAGGCAAAACAAAGATGAACATTTCAGAAAAAACCGCAAATTTCTATTATTTACCTTAGAATATTGTTAATAATGATAATTTGTTTAAATAATAAATTTTGTTAAGTTCAATCAATTATTACTTCACTCTAATTGAAAAGTGGACAAAAAGTACAAATTTTCTGAAAAATAACTGCAACTATCTAGTATTAATATAGAAGGCGATTGTTATAAGCAATAATAAATTATTTAAACAATTATCTTCGTTAGATTTAATTAATTATTACCTCACTCTAATTGAAAATGGAAGAGAAACTGGAAAATTAAAATAAAAACCGTGACCTTCTATCTCTATTTAAAAAAAATGGTTAAAAACAATGATTTGTTTAAACAATTTATATGAATATTTAATTAGCAGTACAAAGTTGTATTTTATGTATCAGAAACGATTTTCATTAAGAGAAACGCAATAAAATCATAATAAGCGTTAAAAACTTGCCAAACCCATTTTTTCACTGATGGATATTTTTTTGAACCCTATTAAACAGGCTTATGGGGGTGGTATTTAAAAAGTAATATTTTATTTGTATTCTATGGCCAATTGTGAATAGAAATCACGAAGGAATAATAAGACCTAATCCGTTTCCACACTTGGCAATAGAAAAATTACCGTAAGTGGTATGCACATTACAGGAAGATCTTAAATTTTCGTGCGCAGATGCGCAGTTGTCCTCTTCCTATGCAAGGAAAAGTTTGCGAGTGAGAAAGTTTGTCAAGTTGACGTAAGTTAGAGAGGTTCTGTTCGTTTGTTTGGATGCAGGTGTCAAGAGCTGGGTCGTGTTGCAAGTTACACGCCGAAGAAGACGAATACACTTCGCTTTTCAAAGCCCTCACTGTACGTACAATAAACGTCTAATATATTTTATTGTTTTACATAACTGTAATTTAATTTTAATAGAAATGAATTAGAAATTTAACCTTTACTCACTACCTGAGTGCCTGCGGAGATTTTCTCAGAGCTTCTCAGAGTTTCTCAGAGCTTCTCAGAGCCTTGAGAATCTTTGGCATATATACTCTGAGATTTTTATCGGTACGGCGCTTCATAATAATATCACATTATTTGCAATTATGCGTGCTGCTTAAATTGTATACATGTTTATAAATGCGTAATTTACCAATTTCTAAACTGAGTGACCTCATAATAACTTTTAATGAAATTATACTATTTTTCATGTTTACGTAACGATAAAACTTTAAACTTTTCAATCAAGTTATATTACTTCCATTATTTCTTTATCATATTAAAAAATGTAAAATGTATATACCTATACTTTTCCTTCTCAAAATCTGTTCACACATTTTTCAAACAAGTACCGAAAATATTGTTTATATATTTATTTCGTATATCTTTCGTATGATGATCAACAAAAAAGAACAGAACCTCTCTAACTTACGTCAAGTGGACAAAATTTCACACTCGCGTACTTTTCCTTATACAGGAAGAGGACAACTGCGCACCTGCGCACGAAAATGTAAGATCTTCCTGTAATGTGCCTATCACTTATGGTAATGTTTCTATTGCCAGTTCCAAATGGCTTCCCACTGGCAGTGTGGTCTCCTTATTATTCCTTCGTGATAGAAATAGATCACAATTTATGGGTTTATCTGATGATTAACAAAAAATGATAATCCAGAATTTTGTTCAGAATAAGAAATAAATGAAGGTTTAATTAAAACAACAATTTTCTTTAAAAATTATCCAGAACAATGATTACTAAATCGGATAAAGGAAGTATTTCAGTAGCAATTCATAGAGTATAATAGATATGCTTGTATTACAAAATTTTTGGTTATCTTTAATGATGAAGATAGTTTTCAATTTATTTCAAATAATCCCACCAAAAAGCTGGCCTGGCCCAGACCAGATCACCAGATTTCCAGCCCTGGCGCTGACCAGATGGTCTGACCTGTGCCTGGCCAAAAGTGTGACGTCTTTTCTAGCTAGCCCCAGGCCAGAAGGTCTGGTCAGCCGCTAGACATGAGCTTGTCAGCTGCTAGGTATGAGCTGGTCAGCTGCGAGTTATTGGCTCGTTAGCCACTAGTTATTGGCTGATCGATTAATATTTGATCGTTGAGGATCATATCGTCCATGTTTTTAAATTTCAGTGAAGTCTTTACTGGCAACTCCAAATCGTATTTTTTAGCCAAGCCTTCGGCTAGATTTCCTCTCAAGTTTGAAGAGTTTGCTTTTCCAGTGTTCAGGCGTGCTATTTGTTTCCTAAGCAAGCTCCTTTTGCTCGAGACGTAGGCTGTAGATAGCGTTGAGGATACGCTCAAAAAGCAAAACATGATTTTCTAGAAAAATATATAATATACATGTATAATATAATCAGTAAAAATTCAAATTTTGCTTCAAAAATATACTGCCATCAATAAAATCAATCAATTTAATTATCGTTTCTCATACTTATTCTTTTATAATAGATAAAAAGTAGGTTTGTAATTGCCATTCATTTAATATTTTAATAAAGAATTGGTACATTTTAAGCCTCCGCTTTTACAGCAAACTTTCGGTTGAATTAATACATTATTAGGAAAATAAAAAGAAACTTTTGACAGTTTGTGACACTTAATCGACAAAAACCAGCACTGTTTCCGAGAGGTCAGCACTAAGCATTGTCAGAA
The DNA here is from genome assembly GCF_010883055.1 of Belonocnema kinseyi. Lineage (NCBI taxonomy): Eukaryota > Metazoa > Arthropoda > Insecta > Hymenoptera > Cynipidae > Belonocnema > Belonocnema kinseyi. Next base: position 76,984,273 of record NC_046661.1, on the reverse strand, counting down.
TACTTCAAGATGTAACGTCAACTGGTAATATGTCTGCACGCCGAGATCCAAGCAATGAATTCCAGTTACTTTGGAAAACTTAATTTTTTTAATGACTTCGATAAAAAAATTTCACTATAATCTTTTTTAGTTTAAAAAATTTCATTATAAGCTCTGAAATTTTTTGGAAATGTAAGAAAAAACTTACTGTATCAAACTTAGATTTTGTCTTGTTTCGCTGATCAGTGTCAGGTCTGGACCAGACCAGACTCTCAAGATGGTAAGATAGAAAGTCGTGTTTTCATAGTTTGAATTTCTTATTTTTCATAATTTTAGACATCCTGTAACGTTTTCAAATACGTTAAACAAAATTGGTGATAGAGTTTAAGGTTTTTGTTTCTATTGGCTCGCTGATCAGCGTCAGACATTTACCAGGCCAGACTGTCAAGGTGATAGAAAAAAGGCTTGTTTTTATAGTTCGTATTTTTAACTTTCCATTATTTTAGACACCCTGTAATATTTGTAAAGTATGTCAACAAAATTTGCTGATGGAACTTTTGATTTTTTTCGTCGTGGACTAGCTGACCAGTGCCAAATCTGGGCTAGAACAGATCTTCCAGACTTGAAGGTCTAGATAAAGTCAAACCTGAGCCAGACTGACGTCACACCTGAGCCAGATCAGTTCTTCCAGATTAAACAGTCTAGATAAATCCAGACCTGGGCCAGACTTGTAACCAGACCATTTGTTTGATTTCATTGAAAACATATGCATAGCAAAATAAATTGCATAAGAAACATAAACAAGGATCAAAATAAAATAAATAGAGAAGATTATAATAAATTTAACACAGTTATTCTTTCATATTTTGGGAATATCTTGAAGATTTTGGAATCAATGTTGCGAAAATTAGGTTTACAGACTCATTTAAGAAAGATATTGATTATATCAGACTTAATCAACTTTTAATTAATATCAATCAAAATATTTTCTTATCAGGTTCCATTTTAATTTTTCATACCTTTACTTTATTCTATAAATAATCCCAGATGAGGTCTGATCTGGCCTCGAAACATGTTGGTTTCCTAGCAGTATAATAAAAAAAGAAAAAGTGACAAGTTGGATTTGGTTGACTTTTTCCATTTTTCTCCCACTTTTTAGTTTGTCATTTTTACATTCTCATCGAAGAAGGTATTAGATTTGTATAAAATTTGACCCCGTTCGTTTTTATAAAATGTCCCCGTTTTGAGACTTCCTTAATCCAAAAAAACGGGTTTTTACGAATGTGTGTATGTCCATCTGTCTCATCGTTCGTTAGTGTGTTTTTAGATTTTTAGTTTGTCAGCACGATGAGTTTTAAAAGAATTGACATACTGAATTTGTCTTTGGTACATTCTTTCAGGGTCATAAACTGAAGGTCAAGTTCATTAGCCAGCCATTTTGGATAAAAATTCAAGAAGTTAGAGGATTTTGAACATTTTTGAGACAACTTTTTTTAAGATTTAAAAACTCAATGTACGGTTATTAGTATTACTCAAAAGGACAAACAATTTATCCTCATAACTTTTTTCGATCACAAAAATTATCGGAGTTATAGCATTTTTTAAATTATAAAAAACAAACGAAAATTGAAAATTTTAAGCCAAACAGGGCACGATATAAAAAAAGTCAAAGGAAAAAAAACGTTTCATTTTGAAAACCCTATAAGATTATTATAACGACCTTTTGATTTTTTCTGGAAAATCGAAAATTCACATTTTTATTGCACAAGACATAATGAAAAATCGAAAATTCCATTTTTCGGTCAATCTATTTAAAATAAGACCAATGATGATTTCACAAACATTGTGCACTCAAAAGAAAATTTAAAGATTCGCTATTGATCAGTTTCTGATAGGACGCGTTGTTTTTGTTTTATTCGCAAAAACAACATTAAAAATTAAATTTGCTATGAAAAAAATGAATAGAAAAAAAGCTGCTCATTTTAAAAATAGCAAAACCTTATCCAAATTTGTCACCAATCATTTTTGGTTATGACGCGTAATTTTTGTTTCAATCGTAAATAAAAAGATTAAAATTAAAAAATTAAATTTTTGGTAAAGGGACACAAGAAACGAAAAAGTTAAAGGCAAAAGTACTTTAATCAAAAAATATCTACAAATGTTGTATAAACTCCCGCTATGAACATATATTTAAATATCAAAATTAACTTTTTGAAAAATGAAACAAGCTACAATAACATTTTATTCTCTTACAACTACACCACGCTAAGATGCGTATTTTTAGTTTGAATCGCAAAGAATAACATCAAAAATAAACAAATTAAATTTATGGAAAACGACACAATTTGCAATATAATATTTAATAACCATTTTAATTTTTGCACTTTCAATCACTTTACATTTGATACATTTGATATAATAAAGCTAAGCATAATGTAGAAATATTCAAATTTTGGAAAAAATCGAGTGTGAAGCAAGCACAAGGTATATTGTGAAAATGTGTAAGTTAAAGCTGAAGGAGCTTTAACAACAGTGAATTCACAATCAACGAATTACAGTTATCGATGCTTAGACCTTTAATTGTAAAAGGTATGCGCACAAATATGGGAGATGTACAAAGAGCGAACGCGTAGCGTGAGATAATTAAATTATCGAGCACGAAGTGCCAAAACCAACAGTTGCGAGAAGTGAGGTAGTTTGGATGTCTGGTTTTTATTTGCGAATATTTTTCATGCTCATTTTGCATAAAATTATCAATGAAAAAATAAATTTCTTTTCGATCTTAAATAAAAAAGTAATGTCTTCACTATATTAACTTTCCCTAATGTTCTAAGATTCTTTTGCTATCGCTGACTTGAATACCTTTTAATTTTAAAAGATTGTAAACAGTTTATTGATTTCAAATCGTAGATTTCAAATTATTTATGTCTTACGGTCCAATCGTAAATCGAAAAAATAAATATGAGTCAAAAAAGCATGTTCTTCGAAACTCAGATATTTATTTAATAGAAAAACTCCTTTTGAAACTTCCTGACGTTTCGGTACACATACGTACCTTTTTCAAAGGTTCTTAACCTAAATAATTATATTAAAGATTAGTAATTTTAGTTCGAACAAATATGATGGATAATTACGTAGATTTAAATGCATTGTTACCTGAGTTGATGATAGTTTAAAATAGTCAAACAGATCAATTTTCAGTCAAAAAAAGTAACATTTCAGTCAATTGTTTTAAAAAGTTAATTAAACTTTAGTCATTTTTTAGAAGTCTAAAAAAAATTTTCGAGACTTCACTCGATTAGAACTACATTTTTTTTAATTTGTGTGAGAAAAACAAATTAGCGTAGACTAGGACAAACGAACTGAAATTGACATTTTCAGAAATACATGAAGAATACGTAATGAACGATGATGTAATAGGCAAGTTTCCATTGAAAACCACTGATGTGGAAGCGCGTAATTGAGTTTAAATTTGAAATAAGAAATTTACAAAATTTTTAAAATGTGTATATCGACGCATCCATACATATGCATATATATATACGCACACTTATAACATACATACATATACACATATATACATATAGAGATGATTAATATTAAAAACATTATTTTATAATACTCTGATAAATTTTATTAATATTTAAAATTTCAGTCTGTAAATTAACTGAAATCTTACGATATTTGTATATAAAAATAGACTCAATAATACGTCGTTGATAAGTATTTTTTTCTGTAGCTAATATTTTAATACGTTTAAAATCAAAATCAAAGTAATGATTGAAATTCCAAGAATGTTGCGACAGACCTGTCTTAAAATTCCCAACTTCACAATCTCTTTTGTGTTCAGCAATTCTAATTTTTAATCTCCTGCCAGTTTCACCTATATAAGCTTTATTACAACATTTCCATTTAATTAAATAAATAACACCAGATAAATTTTCAATGGAATCGACGTTCTTTCTTCTTGACAAATAATTACCTAATGTATTAGTGTTTTTAAAATAAACATTGATATTAAATTTTTGAAGTGAATTTCTTAATCTTTCTGATAGGCCCTGAATGTAAGGCAAAGTAACATTTAAATTAAATCTATTGTAAGTATCACTCCAATTTCTTTTCTTGTTAATTTTATTACTGTTATTGTAAATCTCCTGAATACGTTCTTTAATGATGTCATTTACAAACTCAAGAGGATAGTTATTCTGTACTAAAGTTGTTTTTAATAGATTTAAAATTTCTTTTCTAAATTGAATATCAGATAATTTTACACATCTATCAACTAAACCCTTACTTAAACCAATTTTATGCCCAAATAAATTATGTGAATTATATTTTAAGTATCTACCTGACCAAGAAGGTTTTTTATACCAATTGGTTAATAAATCACCATTTGGAGTTTTTATAATTTTTAAATCAAGATATTTAATAACATTATTAATCTCACATTCATGAGTGAAATTTATACAATCTTCAATACTATTAAATGCATTTAAGAAAACTTGAATTTTATCTGCGGGAATAATGGCTAAAATGTCGTCGACCTATCGTTTGTACAAAATAGGTGTGAAATCTAACAATTGTAAAGCTCTTTTTCAACATCTTGTAAAACTAAATCAGAAACTACAGGGGATAATGGTGAACCCATAGAGCAACCCGAAATGTGTTTATAAAATTTATTATTAAAGGAGAAAACGGTACCATTGAAAACTGTTCTGGTGGCTATTAGAAATTCATTTTTAGTTATTTTTGTCAAGTTATGATTTAAATTAAGTTTTTCTTCAATACAATCTAAAGCGAGATCTAGTGGGATGCTGTCAAACATGGACACAACATCTAAAGAAACTATCGAATGGGTTTTTGGTACATTTATATTTTTTAAATAAGCTTTAAGTTCCCAACTATTTTTTACAAATGAATCAGTGTTTATAGAAACTGGTTTTGGAATATTTGAAATATACTTTAATAATTTATAAGCTGGGGAGCCAACAGTAGAAACAATTAGTCTCCAACTTAAATTGGGTTTGTGAACTTTAGGGAGAGCATAAGCTTTTGCTATAACACTAT
>NC_046661.1:76976153-76979127 GCF_010883055.1 Belonocnema kinseyi | reverse complement strand
CAGAATATATTCAACAAACGAATTACATCTGCAACAAAATAGTTGAATTTTCAACTAAAATTATGAATCTCCAAACGAATTAATTTTTAATCAAGTATATCAAATCTCAACCCTGTTGTAAAATTTACAATAAAAAAGTTGAATTGCCAATTAAAAATGCAATAGTTGATGTAATGCCCAAAAAAATTTATTTTATGATTGAAAAAAACAACTAATTTCGTGCCAGGAGAATTAATTTTCTACCAAAAAATACGACTTTTCCACGAAATACATGAATGTCCAACTAAATGTTGAACTTGCATCTAAAAAGGACAAATTTTTAAACAAACATGGAAAACTTTAATTATAAAATAAGAAAATTAATTTTTCAAGAAAAATAATTCATTTTTATCAAAATATTTAAGATTTCAACCAAAGAGATACATTTTTGACTGAAATCGTGAACCTTGAACAAAAAAAAGGAATTTTTAACAAAATAGTTCAACTTTTAAACAAGTAGTAAAGCTTTAAATTAAAAAGTGCACTCTGAACAAAATATCTAATAGCTGATATTTCAACAAGAAATATTTCAATTTTAAATCAATTTCAACCCAATAGTTAAATTTGCAACTGAAACTAAATAAAAAATAGAATGATCAATTTTTAAACGAAATTATGAATCTTCAACAAAAAAGGTAATTTTTAACAATGAATTTGAAGTTTTAACCAAAAAGTCTAATTTTCTACCAAAAGAGATGACTTTTGATACTATAAAGACAAATGTTAAAAAGGAGTTGATTTTTCATCATGGAAATATTTTGAGTCAGGAGAGGAAAAATTTCAACCAAATAGTTCAATTTTTACTCAAGAAAATTAATTTTTCACCAAAACAGACCAACTTAAAACAAAATATAAACGTTTTCAACCAAATTTTTAATTTCAATCTAGAAACGATCTATTTTCCAACAAAAATAAAACAGTTAAATTTGCAGTTGAAAAAATGGACTTTAAAACAAAAATTTCCACAAAATACATCAATTTTTTAACAATTAATTGCTGAATTTCCGAATGAAAGGAAATTAATTTTAAAGTAAAAAAACGACGATTCTTCAACAAAATAGTTAATTCGCTAACCTTTAATTTTTTAAATTAGCATAAAAATTGAAATCATTTTCAAGAGGACTGAAATTGAGCCTTATTGAGATATTGAAACGTCACCGAAATTTATTATTTCCCTTGACTTTTTATTGTTATTGTTCTTCTGTGGCTGCCTTACTCTTGAGTGGTTTGGACCCGAATGTCCAATTTAACGATCCATAAATCGATGCACCTTCTGCTTACAAAACCATTATAGGAATTCCTTCCTTCATGTTACGTTTAGGTTTTACGGTTTACGGTGCGTAGCGCGCAGCGCTATTAAATGGCTTGAAGCATCTGTACGCAGTATGCACGACAAGATGAGATAGAATTTTCAGATAAACTGTTTTCAGTAAAATGATTTGATGAAACAAATCAATCCTTTCTTCGACCGTTGATATTTATTGATTTCAAATCGTAGATTTCAAATTATTTATGTCTTACGGTCCAATCGTAAATCGAAAAAATAAATATGAGTCAAAAAAACATGTTCTTCGAAACCCAGATATTTACTTAATAGAAAAACTCCTTTGAAACTTCCTGACGTTTCGGTACACATACGTACCTTTTTCAAAGGTTCTTAACCTAAATAATTATATTAAAGATTAGTAATTTTAGTCTAAACAAATATGGTGGATAATTACGTAGATTTAAATACATTGTTGCCTGAGTTGATGATAGTTTAAAATAGTCAAACAGATCAATTTTCAGTCAAAAAAAGTAACATTTCACTCAATTGTTTTAAAAAATGAATTAAAATTTAGTCATTTTTTAGAAGTCTCAAAAAAATTTTCGAGACTTTACTCGATTAGAACTACATTTTTTTAAATTTGTATGAGAAAAAACAAATTAGCGTAGGTTAGGACAAACGAACTGAAATTGACATTTTCAGAAATACATGAAGAATACCTAATGAACGATGATGTAGTAGGCAAGTTTCCATTGAAAACCACTGATGTGGAAGCGCGTAATTGAGTTTAAATTTGAAATAAGAAATTTAAAAAATTTTTTAAATGTGTATATGTACGCATCCATGCATATGCATACATATATACACACACTTATAACATACATATACACATATATACATATAGAGATGATTAATATTAAAAACATTATTTTATAATACTCTGATAAATTTTATTAATATTTAAAATTTCAGTCTGTAAATTAACTGAAATTTTACGATATTTGTTTATAAAAATAGACTCAATAATACGTCGTTGATAAGTATTTTTTTCTGTAGCTAATATTTTAATACGTTTAAAATCAAAATAAAAGTAATGATTGAAATTCCAAAAATATTGCGACAGACCTGTATTAAAATTCCCAACTTCACAATCTCTTTTGTGTTCAGCAATTCTAGTTTTTAATCTCCTGCCAGTTTCACCTATATAAGCTTTATTACAACATTTACATTTAATTAAATAAATATCACCAGATAAATTTTCAATGGAATCGACGTCCTTTCTTCTTGACAAATAATTATCTAATGTATTAGTGTTTTTAAAATAAACATTGATATTAAATTTTTTAAGTGAATCAAATCAAATGAATCAGTGTTTATAGAAACTGGTTTTAAAATATTTGAAATATACTTTGATAATTTATAAGCTCGGGAGCCAACAGTAGAAACAATTAGTCTCCAACTTAAATTGGGTTTATGAACTTTAGGGAGAGCATAAGCTTTTGCTATAACACTATTGTGAGTTTTTAAATGGTATGCACATTGGTCGTTTATTAATCTTTTATTTTGCCCATCTAGTAGCTATGTCATTGCATTTATTTTCAATAGTTGGAACCATACTAGTTTTAATATTCTTGTATAAAATATCATTCTTAAGGATGTTTTCAACAG
>NC_046661.1:76969627-76976053 GCF_010883055.1 Belonocnema kinseyi | reverse complement strand
ATGTTTTCAAATTACTTCTTCACTTATAAAGAATTGAAAGTACTCGCTCTGGTATGACAAGTAACTTCTCGTGATAAATTAGTATTGTTAATTGACCGCTAATTACAAGTAGTCAAGTTAATTGCTTGATTTATCCAATGAGTTCTATCGCAATGATATCTTTTACGAGTGTAACGAACGCTATTACATAATGGTTTAAATTACTTATTGAAAGAAACTTCAATTACTTTATATCTCGAATCTCTTTTCCTGCTTGTTAACTTCCTATTAGCAATTCAAAAAATATTCTCTAATTCTATAGTGTGATAAATGAATATGTATATTTAAAATTTGTTAACATTATTTAGCAATTTTTCACGTTAACTTATTTACTTTATAGGTTAAGACAGGTGCGTTACTTAGAATGTCGCATTCGAGAAATAACATTTTTTACTCTAACCTCCTCTAATTTTACCCACTCCTCAGCCAATCTATCCTACCCTAAAATCTTTATCACATTATCTTGCGAGCTTCATTTATTCTCCGTTCCTCTCCTTCATTTTCCCCATACATGCTTCCAAATTTCCTCTTTCCATTCACAGATTCTGCACTTCCTGTTCTCTTTCTGCCCTTCTTGTTTTCCTAATATATCCCTTTTCTTACCTCGTTTCTTAATCTCAATCTTGTTATTCTGGTCCATTTTCCCTCTCTTCACCTCTTCTGAATACTTTGGTACTACTTTGCTTTTATCAACTTATACAATATATTATATTTTGATTTCTCAATTCCCTATATTTTTATTATTTGTCTTTCCCTGTTCTTTTTCTCAAATTGTTAATTATCTACTCAGATCCCCTGTCCTATATCCATAGTGATTAACAACGTACGTCTTTCTTCTTCCCGTCTCGTTAATACTATTGCTCTCCCTCTTCTCTCTTCGTGCACCTTTTGCAATTTCTGCTCTCTTTTCCTCCTTTATCTTCCTTTCAAACTCCAATGTCCGTTTTCTTGCTCTAATATTTAATACATCCCTTTGTACTTCTTCTCTCACCATATATCCTACATATCCCATCACTGACAATACCAGTATCAAAAAACTACATTCTTCTTTTCTAATTTTTCCTTAATCTTCTTTTTCTTATTCTAAATACTAGCTTCATTACCCCTGCCACCTTTTTATCTTTTCTCGTATATGAGCTCTGTGATTTCCATTTCTTTGAAATGTGTATCTCAAATATTTAAACTCCTTGACATCATCTTGCTTTATTCCCTTCCATCTCTCCATCCATTTTTATCGGCCTCCTTCTTTTCTAAGCCTCAATATATATATGAATTCTCTACATTTCAATTCAATTATTTTTCTTGTAAGTATTGCTCGAATCCTGTCATTACCTTGTTCATTTTCTTCTTCCGCTGCCAGTAACACTATATCGTCCGCGTATGCTAGTGCATATATCTTTCCTTCTGCGACCCTAACTCTTCTCCATCCTTTTTTCTTTATTTCGTCTTCTAAGTCTAAGATTAATATATTTAAGAACAGTGGACTCAGAGTCCAACCGTCTCTTACTCTTCTTACCAACCAAAAACCATCTCCTACTTGCTCTGCTACATCCACCCTGCTTTTCGAATCTATAAAAATTTTTCCAATAAATAACTTATTTTCTCTTGACTCTGTCTACAGAGTTAAACGCTATCTTCAGGTCCAGGAACATGGCTATCATTCCCTCTTTCTCCCTGTTAATTTTTTTATTCACCAGATAATTTAGAATATATATATATATGATGCTCATCACCCCTATTTCTTTCCTAAACCATGTCTGATTAAGTTTTACTCTCTGTTATTCCTCAATTTCTTCCTTTAAGCTTTCAGATAAATCGTTACATATAACTTATAGAAAGTTTACATTAGCGTCTCTCCCTATAATCTTTAAGCTTTTCATCTTTGTCTTTTTTCACTACCGGTACTACTACACTTTCTGTCCATAACTGTGGCCACCCCTCTCCTCTCCATTCTCTATTGCACATTATCCATGCACATGCCTTCAGTTTTTTTGCTCCATACATACAGACTTTATGTGGAATTTCATCCATAACTGCTGCCTTTCCATCTTTTACTATTCCTAATACTTCAAATAATTCCTTGTTATGTCCTACTGGAATCTTTCTTTACCATATTTCCACCTTTCTGAACTTTCTTCTCCACTCATCCCAGAAAATCTATATTTTTTCTATTTTTATATATCATCATCCTAGTTTACTCTTTTCCTCTTCTTATTTCTCTATTAACTACCTTCCTAACCTCTTCTTCCGTATTAGCCTTCTCCACATATTCTTCAAACATTTTATTTTCCTCCTCTTTTTTTATCACAGAACTTAGCATACTCATTCTTTCTAAATTTTCTCCTTTTCTTTTCCCTTTGATCCATTTTTGAAATTCCTATCTGATTTCCTTCTTTTTCTTTACACTCCTCTTCCCAGACACTTTCTTGCCTTTTGGGCACGTATATTCTTCTTCCTCAATCCTCTATATAATTAAAAGTTTTGTCATAAGGACAACTGCAGGATTTCGTTGGGAGCGAGTGCTAATCTGAAAAACTGCATTCGTTCTCAGCGAAATCGCGGTACCAGTGAAATCTTGGCACCTCCAAAAGCGCCAATGATAAGGACGATTAGTTTAACAGAATATTCCGGGTACAATCGTTGCAACTCCCTTCTTTTCATTCTCCTTGGCTATGATGTTTTTGTCAGCTGGTGCCGAAAATTCGATAGCGAACATGGTTCGCTTCTCGAAGTCAAGAAGAACCATGTTAGGCCTCGAGTGTGCAACAGAAACAATTGTCGAGAATATAAAGTTCCTGTATATGCGGCACATTTCATTCTCAACAATTGACTCGATTTCCCTAGGAGCATTTAGAGGAGCAATATTAAGGTTAATGCCGTAAGAGTGACAGAGATGGTAATAAAGCACTCTCAGTACTGCATTGTGCCTCTGGTTGTAGGTTGTTTCCGAATGAGTTGGACAACTAGATAGAATGTGTACTAAATGCTCGGGGTGTGTATGGCACGCCCTGCAGCTATCATCGGAAATGTCTTGGCTCAAAATATGACGACGGTATGTTAAGGTGGAAAGGACACCGTCTTGACATGCTAAAAAGAAACCCTCCGTGCCAGACTTCAATCCGGGTGATTTAAGGAAAGCAAAAGTTAGCTCACACGACATTGACTGATCCTCCACATTTCTGTGGAAGATGCCGTGCATCTTCTTATCGAGGCGCTGTTCACGGAAGTTTTTCTCTTGTACTTTCTTAATCCGGGCTTTCAGGAATGAGTACTCGAGATAGATAAGATTTGATGCATTTTGCTCGCCAGTAATACTGAAGTTAAGTCCAAGTGTTTCAGCAGCCTCCTCCGCTGCTCTGTACAGAAACGCTCCTTTGCCTACTTCATCGTGCCTCCTGACCATTTTAAGTAAAGGGTCTCTTCCATTTGTGACTCTATGTGCTGCCAGAATAATCTTGCTGTGAAGACATTCAAGACTCAATATTCCGCCACCACCTTGACGGCGTGAGATGTACCGTCGCGGAACCGTGCATAACCTTTCTTGTCCCAATATTAAGGGATCCGAGTTCGTTCTTTGTCTATGGAACCACTCCAAATGAATAGAGTACTACCGGCACCGCAAGCATGTTCGTTGCAGATACTTTGTTCCTCGCCGACAGTTCGAAAGACGAAATCTGCCGGATGAGAACCACTCAAAATGAATAGAGTACTACCGGGACCGCAAGCATATTCGTTGCAGATACTTTGTTCCTCGCCGACAGTTCGGAAGACCAAATCTGCTGGATGTGACGTTTGTATTTGCTTCGGAGAGTATCCTTTATAGATGTCACATTCTGAATGGGGCTCTGTGACACGCCCAGTTATGTGAAAGTCTCTCCAGCGCAAAGGTGTCGTATAGCGTTTCTATCGACGAGCTCAGGGTCTGCAGGGATGCCATTAAGTTTATATATATGCGAGAAACACCCGGATGCTATTGCACTTTTCGTATCAACATCTGCAAAATCATGCCGAAGTACTCCAAAAAAGGGGCTATGTAATCTGAACGCCTATTCTACCACAGCCTGAAATGGATGACGTGCTTCGTGGATATTTTTCCGAAGAATCCGACCTCTGGACTATCAATTGTTGGGTGTATAATGCAGCGAGAGCTTTCGCCGATGCGAACCGTATAACAAAACCAACGGTTGATCATAAGACCAAAAGACGAATGCATCAACTCGCCATAAAGATAGGCTAGGCAAGACAGTACGTACCCGCATTCAGTGTGTGATTGACTACATCACATCTGGCAGGAATTTTACAGCCAAGGTTCGAAAGGTCGCACGCGAACTCCGGACCTGTTATCACACACTTAACAAGTCAAAGCTGCTGACCATCAGGCAACATATTGTTGAGAGAATACCGATACTATCTGACGCTAAGAGAAGTGTGGAGCAAAGAGAGAGGTGGGTCAGAAAAAATCAACAGTTTCTCTCTGAACAATCTCGAATCTTCCAAGACCCTCAATTTACTATCGACCTACCGTCCAAACCAGAGGAGGTCGAAGTATTTTGGAGAGAAGTCTACGAAGTGCAGCATAAACTGGACGAAGACTCAGATAACATAAATAGCTTCAAGGAGCTGTGTAGTGCCCTCATAACACCTGATGAAGAATACCCACGCAACACTACCGAGGAGGTGAAGAAAGTATTAAGAGGGATGAAGAACTATTCCGGCCCGGGACCAGATGGTATCAAGACCTTCTGGTGGAAGAAGTTCCCTTCAACCCATCAGCATTTGGCCCGTATTTTCACCTCATATTTAAAGTTGGAAGAACCAATTCCGGAGAGGTTGGTGAAAGGGCGCACAATACTCCTGCCGAAAATAGGTTAATTAGCTGACCCGAAGAATTACAGGCCAATTACTTGTCTGGACACACTGTATAAGATATTCTCAGCTATCCTAAATGATAGGATTATTCGGGCAATTGATCCTATGTGGCAGGAAATGTATGAACAACGCGGCTCAAAGAAAGGCGTAGCAGGTTGCCGGAAGAACCTGCTCATCGATAGATGTGTCTGTAAAGATGCAGCATATTACCAGCGAAACCTATCAATGGCCTGGATTGATTATTGCCACTATCTCTAGCACTTCGCCATTCCCACGGGTACTTTCGCGGCAAACCTGTAGATCGAAAGTACAAGGTCACTCATATGTTTTATATGGACGACCTTAAGGTCTATGCTAAAAACAAAGAGCAACTACATCTAGCTCTAGGGATAGTCGATCGATATACTAAGGAAATAGGAATGGAATTTAGATTAGACAAATGCGCCACGGTTTATTTGAACCGAGGAAAACTTAATGGAATCCCTGAAGACCCTGAGCTCGTCGATAGAAGCGCTATACGACACCTTTACGCTGGAGAGACTTATGCATACCTGGGCGTGCCACAGAGCTACATTCAGGATGTGGCATCTATAAAGTATACTCTCCGAAGCAGATACAAACATCTCATCTGACAGATTTGGTCTTCCGAACTGTCGGCGAGGAACAAAGTATCTGCAACGAACATGCTTGCGATCCCGGTAGTACTCTGTTCATTTAGAGTGGTTCTCATCCGGCAAATTTGGCTCTTCGAACTGTCGGCGAGGAACAAAATATCTGCAACGAACATGCTTGCGGTCACGGTAGTACTCTATTCATTTGGAGTGGTTCCATAGACAAAGAACGAACTCAGATCCCTTGATATTGGGACAAGAAAGGTTATGCACATGAATAAAAGCGTGCATCTTAAGTCTTCTGTTCCGCGACGATACTTCTCACGCCGTCAAGGTGGTGGCGGAATATTGATGAAGTATATACGATGAAGTAGGCAAAGGAGCGTTTCTTTACAAAGCAGCGGAGGAGGCTGCTGAAAGACTCGAACTTAACTTCAGTATTAGGGGTGAGCAAAATGCATCAAAACTTATTTATCTCGAGTACTCACTCCTAAAATCCCGGATCAAGAATGCACAAGAGAAAAACTTCCGTGAACAGCTCCTCGATAAGAAGATGCACGATATCTTCCACAGAAATGTGCAGGATCAGTCAATTTCGTGTGAGCTAACTTTTGCTTTCCTTAAATCACCCGGATTGAAGTCTGGTACGGAGGGTTTCATTTTGGCATGCCAAGACGGTGTCATTTCCACCTTAACATGCTGTCGCCATATTTTGAGCCAAGACCTTCCCGATGATAGCTGCAGGGCATGCCATGCACACCCCGAGAATTTAGCTCACATATTATCTAGTTGTCCAACTCATACGGCAACTACGAGGGTAGTTCAATAAGTCCTTAGAATGAAGTATAAAAACAATTTTTTTTGGGTAAATTTTTTTTTATTTTTCAACATAATCTCCTTGGAGCTC
>NC_046661.1:76960161-76969527 GCF_010883055.1 Belonocnema kinseyi | reverse complement strand
CTACGGGCCTTCCTGAACGTGGTTCGTCACTTATTGATGTACGACCACGCTTAAATTCATTTACCCAGTTATAAACCGTTGCTAAGGCAGGGGTAGATGTGCTATGAACTGAGTCCAATTCATTTTTTAGCTCATATGGAGTTAAACCCTTTAAATGAAAATGTTTGATTACCGCTCTGAACTCGTTTTTTTTCATTTTTCTTAACGAACATTTTTTTTTTCAATTGGTTATAAAAACACGTAAACTTAGAAGATGTGGACTGTGACTGCACCATATATCTAGTCGGGACTGGTGCTGACTGAAAACAGATGATTTGGTGCGATTCGCGCGCCATCTGTTGGTCATTCTAAGGACTTATTGAACTACCCTCGTACCTACATCAAAAGGCACAATGCGGCACTAGGAGTGCTTTATTATTATCTCTGTCACTCTTACGGCATTAACCTTAATATCGCTCCTCTAATTGCTCCTAGGGAAATCGAGGTAATTGTCGAGAATAGGAAGTGCCGCATTTACTGGAACTTTATATTCTTGGCAATTGTTTCTGTTGCACACTCGAGACCTGACATGGTTCATCCTGACTTCCAGAAATGAACAATGTTCGTTATCAAATTTTCGGCACCAGCTGACAAAACACTTCATAGCCAAGGAGAATGAAAAGAAAGAGAGGTATAAATAGAGGTATATATAACCTTATAAGGGAGTTGCAACAATTGTACCCGGAATATTCTGTTAAAATAATCGTCCTTATCATCGGTACTCTTGGAGGTGCCAAACTTTCAATCGTTAATAGCCTGAAAAGCATCCCTGTGTGTCAACAATATGCTAAAACACTTACGGAAAAAATGCAGAAGGCGGTAGTCCTTGGGTCGCTCTGTGTTCTGAGCGTGCACGAAACTTTTGCCTGATCATCATATTGATTCCGTTACAGACTGTAACAACCCATCTCACGGTCGTGAGACGTGGTAGTGGCTGAAATTTTACCGTGATTTCGCTGGTATCGGGTAAAATTTTTCAGATTAGCATCCGCTCCCGGCAAAATCCTGCGGTTGCCCTTATGATAAATTTTTAATTATATATTCCTTTTAAGAAAAACTATCCCCTCCCCTTCCGGGTCGTTAACCGTTTTTTCCCTCCCCACTCAATACTTTGTGTTTGAACTTTCTTCCTCGCTCTCATTTCAATTCTTTCCCTCATACATGCCTTGTCCTCGCATTAAAATCTCCTCATATTATTAGCTTAATCCCTTGTTTATTTTCGTTCGTCAGTGCTCTTATCTCTTCTGATTTAAGTTATGTTGATTATGTTGATTAGATCGTAGTGACGTATTTTTTACCTGAAATTTGTATTTTTAAAACAAAAATCATTAGATATAAATACAACGATTTTTGTTTTAAATAATGTAATAAAAATTTTTTAACAATTTCGAAATGTAATAATGTTTTTCGTAAGAAATTAAAATTTATATTGAAAAATCCTTTCATTTTTAAAAAGGTTCAAAATTTTTGAACAATTTTAGGATAAATTGTTGTTTTACATGGAAAGTTAATATTTTCAAAGAAACATAACACAGAAAATCGCCGATTCTCGAAAGTACACCAAAATCGATGTATAATTTCTAAATCCTAGGTTAGTCAAAACCGACATGACAATCAAACCACTAAAGCCGGGATGTAAGAACTAAGTCGTGACCGTCTGCATCGAAAATGATGCCTGGGCGATTGATGAAATTTCCTCTCGATTTTCTGCATTCAATAAAGTGAAGTTAGCTAGTGTTTAAAGTGAAAATACCTAAGTGTACATGAATACGAAAATGAAAATTCTCATTGTAAGGCCCATGACATTTGAGCTGCAACAAATTTAACACTAGTGTTTTTCTGTGAATCTTATTTGAAGAAGATTTACAATTTATGAAAAATGTGAGATTATATTAGTATTTTTGGTCGGCAATTTGTATATTTAATGAAATATTTTAAATACCCTAAAATATTATAAATCCTTTTGAATACTTTGAAATGTATTACAATTTTCTACACACCTTCAAAATTTCTTAGAATATTTCAAAATGCCGTAAAATTCACAACAAAAATTAACCTTGCCAGATAAACTTTACATGAATCGAAGATAATATCCGATTTTTAACCTTGCCTGGATAATCTTAAGTCTTATAAGCGCTTCACTTTTATTCGCGATGTAGCGAAAATTACGACGTCAGCGCTATCTATCGTCGTTTAATTTCATTAAATTGGTCAGAAATGGGGATTCTCAACTGTCAGTTACTTTTTGCTAAATGGTAATATTAGGTTCTGATTATTATGCTGGTAAAAAAGATTGGTACAAAAAAAAGCTTTCTGAATACCTTATAAAGCAGAAGACTTTTCTATTCGAGTATTGCCAACATTGCAATCGAGATGACGTCGCCATCTTCTACGAACGGCCCTGTTCGACAAAGAAGGTGTGGATTAGCTTTCGCAGATCATAAGATTGTTATGGCAGAATCAGTCGAGGACTTGCAAAGAATTCTGAGCAAACTGAATATACACATGAAGAACATGGACCTTAAAATTAACGTAAATAAAACAAAAATAATGATGTTTAAAGGTAAAGGTGAGAAAATAATATGGCAACATTGTCCTAAAAGATGAGAGAATAGAACATGTCGATAAGTACATATATTTTGGTAGCATATTCACTAATGGCAGAAAGCTAGATGGGGAGTTACATAGGTGTATAAACGAGGGTAAAAAGGTTATCGGTAGAGCAGGGTCCATTACCAGTAGTAAAAATATATGTAAAAGTAAAATTAACGCGATTGACATGAGATTCCTGGGCAAGATATGCGGCAAAACACTGATGGACAAAGTGAATAATGACATTATCTTCAAAGAATTTGTTGCAGAGAAACTAGTTGACACATGGGAAGGAAATCATTTAAGATGGTTCGGGCATGTTGCAAGAATGCCAGATGAACGACTTACGAAATAAGTGTATGCATTAGTACCCTCGACAATGGGGGAATCCCAGCGCACGCTACACACACACACACACATCTAGACAGGGGAATCCCCGTGAACGTTGGGGGAATCCCTCGTGAGCTTTGGAGTGACATAGCGTTTTTTCGATTAATTCACCGCCGATACATGCATTACCGAGTGTTGATGAATTGATATTCGTGTTGTATGAAAGTACAACTTGGGGTGTTTACTATTAACGGCCCTTGTTCTATTGACTAATAGTAGTAAATCTGCATTACCAGCCAATGGTAAATAAGCATTACCCACCTACAATAAATCTGCATTAACAGTTGATGATAATTCCGCATTACCCGCCGATGGTAAATCTGCATTACTGATCGATGGTAATTACTTAATGTAAGTAACTTAACATGGAACAGAACCTTAAAGGTAGCTTGGAATAGAAAATTTCTCGTTCAGTAAGTGGCCCAGTGCCGTCCTTGATCTACTACTTTTACTAATAATTTTGTGTTAAATTAAATGTTTTAAACAATGTATTATTGTTTCCAGCAATTTTCTGTTAGGATAGAGTTAGAAAATTGCCATTTTTCCAAGTTTTTCAAATTATTCCTAAATTTTGATTTAGAGCTGTCACAGAACCTAGGCGGAAAAATTATATATAGTTTATATATAATACTTCACACTAAGTATAGCGTATACATAATATTTCTGCTTGAGAAGTATTTATTTAAACGAATAATCATTGTTTATAACTTTTGTCAACTTTTCACTTCGCGAAGCAGTAATTTATGCAAGTTAAAAAGGAAAATTGTTCAAACAATCTCCTAGAGTTCAAATCTTACTTTTCATGTATAAAAATAATTTTTATCACAAAAACAGACTTATGGTGGTTATATTTAAAAATTAATTTTTGATTAAAAAAAAAGATTTTTAATTGTTAAAAATGAAAAAAATCTTGTTTCTTAATAAATGCGTAGCAGAATTTTTTCTTTCTTAGTATAAAATAACCGAGGGGCATCCCCGAAACACGTGCAAAAGAGAAACTAGATGTAAGTACTTTTGGGTTGTATCTAATCGAGGCTAGCCTTAAAAGTACTTGTAAAGAAATCCCCGTAAAATTAAATTGTTTAGTATTTTAGAATTTAAAAAAACGTATTGCGTTTAAGAATGTTGAAAAAATATGTACAAATTTTTCCAGATTTTTCTTTGTTTTGCTCTAACTATTGGCAACATTTTTTAGGGTCAAAGTGATCATACCGTTTGATTCTGAAAACTTTAAGCTTTAAAATGCTTTTTATTAAACAATTCAGGAATTTTTTTATCGAGTTGCAATCGAAAGAAGTAATGGGCCTCGACTTTTGGCCCTGACTTTAGATATAAAGTATAAAGACCTTATCATTTTATATTTTCATTCAAAAATTGCTTCAAAATCATAATCATAATGTTTGGTTTTTAGTGAGTTTAACCAATTTTTTAAAGTTTGTTGTCGGATAACCCTTTAATTCGATTATCAGTTGAGATGTCAGGATAGAGAAAAAATCGCCCCTATTCCAAAATCACAACACGGGATCTGCATTATGAAATCTCGGGCAGACAAAAAAACCCGATTTCCTTGTTTGTGGCGGCATGTGGGCATTATCTTTATGGCCTCAAACAATAAGCATCATGGAAGGGACTGCGCATGCGTCATATCCCGAAACGAGAGAACCTGTTATCGCGACTGTGTGCACAGTATCTGTTCCATATTATAGTGTCGTACTGCAGTATCAAAGTTTCGGGTCTGATGATCCATCCTTGATTTTCGCAACCCCCAGTATTCCAATAAAAATTCAAATAACTAATTTGATCAATTTTTTAAAGTTTAATAATTACATTTGATTCCCTAAAATACCAAAAGTTGATTGCATCCGATTAAAAACAATTTCCGACTCAAATAAATTGTGCAAAATATGTATTGTTTAAATAATATTTAATGGCAACACTATTTCAATGTTTAATTACAGTAACTTGTATCCAGTGATTTAATTCTTATGTGATATTTGTTTGTCTCTCTGCAAAAATGTGAATGAGTTCTATAGGATGAAGGAAATCCATAGTCTTTTCATAAGGTAAATTTTTAAAATTTATTTAATTAATTTGATAGAATAAAATAAGAATAAATAATAAATCTAAATTGCAACTGAAAAAAATCTTTCTCTTGAATCAGATTTTGCTTTCGACTTTCGAGTATTGCACACAATTTAGCGAACGGTCGTAAACAAGTTTTTTATGAATTGTAGGTAGGGCGTTAATATTAATGAGATTCTTACGTCGTTGAATTTTATAGATTTTTCTTCAATTAAAAATAATTATCGAATGCGATTAAATCATCCTTCGACTTTTCTTTACATTCCAAGTTTCCCAAGACAACAATTTCCACACTCGCATTCCTCAAATTTTTCGCGTATTCTAACTTTTCCAAGAAAATCTACAATTTATGTTATAAGTAAATATAAGTAATTATTTAACTTAACACAAATTGCAAACATACTTTGAATTTTAATGAGTTTTTGAAATTAAAAATAACCATTTTCGAACCTTTTTTCAAAATATTTGAAATATTTTCAGTGGAAATTCCGTCCGGAATTTCGAATAGATTTCAATAGTTTGAAAAGCAAAGGGGGAATTGCAAAGGGGTTTCGAATTGTTTTAAAGGATTTTAAATATTTTAGGGCATTTACAAATATTCCAAGGAACGTTTAAAGTGGTTCACAAAATTTAAAAGGTTCATCTAACTATTTCAAAGGATTTGAAATATTGTAGGGTTTTTAGTAAGATTCTCAAAAAAAAATTTTTAAATTTACAAAATTTTAAAGGATTTGAAATGTTTTAGGGTATATTAAACAGTTCTGAGGTATTTTCATTAGACTTCTATAATTCCAAATAATTTTTAAAAATGTCTAATATTTTAGTGTATCTTTATAAAGATTCAAAGATATTTTAAAGCTATTTGAGAAATTTCAAAGAATTTAAAACCTAATTAAAAGTGTTTGAAACGTTTTAGAGTATTTTTTAAGATGCTAAGGAATTCACAGAAGATTTAAAAAATTCTATGCGATTTCAAACTACTTTAAAGGATTTGAAATATTTGAGATTATTTAAAAAGATTCCAAGAAATTTTCAAAGCGATTTGAAAAATTTAAATTAGTTTTTATAAGATTTTGACATTTTTAAAATATTTTAGGGTATTTCGGCGATTTTAAGGAATTTTAATTAGATTTCCATAAGGACAACGGATTTTAAAGAATTTGTAATATTTTTAGGTATTTTTAAAGATTCTAAGGAGTTTTCAAAGCAATTTAGAAAATTGTAAAGGATTTTCAAAATATTTCATGCATTCAAAATATTGTAATTTGGTATTTTAAACTACTGTAATATTTTGGAATATTTTTGTAAAGACCCCAAAAAAATTGCCAAGCTTTTTTACAAAACTTCAAAAGGTTTCCAAACTACGTGTATTTTAGCGGATTTGAGACATTTTAGAGTAGTTTTAAAGATTCGAAGGAATTTTGAAAAGATATTTTATTAATCTTACGAGTTTTAAAACTATTTTATAGGATTTGAAATATGTTAAGGGCATGTCATACTTGCAGTTTCCCCCGCTTTTTTTCCACAAAAATGAGAATTTTTTAAAACTGAATTCGGAAATGCTATAAAATATCATAACGAACGTCCCCGGACTCTTTTTTGAGGGATAATAACAAAAAAAAATATATTGTGCTAAATAAAAATTTTATGCATATGTATTATTTTGAGGTTACGTCGATTTTCATCTCAGCCTTTCCGATAATCTGGAAATTATTTATGAAATAAACTTTTTTGATTGCCTGCAAAAAGGGTTAGTTCCGGGAGATTAGTTACTATGTTTATTTGCAAGTCCAAAGTTTTCGGCCAAAAATACGCACGTTGTTAGCAATATCAAAAAAATTAAAAAAAAAGACACACAAATAAAGTGTGCGGGGACATCCGTTAGCATGTTCGCTATCATTTCCCAAATTTTTAAGACAAAATATTGATTATTCTAGAAAAAAAGCCATCGGAACCTAAAACTGGTAAAATCGATACTAATTCCTAAGCGATATGCAAATTAATCAGATTTTGCTAAATTAAAACTTTTCTGAATTAAACCAAAAAAAAGTATGTGGGGACGTCCGTTAGCATGGTCGCTATCATGTCCCAAATTTTTAAGACAAAATATTGATTATTAAAGAAAAAAAGCCGTCGGAACCTAAAACTGGTAAAATCGACAATTTTCTAAGTGTCACATGCCCTTAAGGTATTTAAAAAGATTCCAAGGAATTTTCAAGAGATTTTCAAAAGTTCAAAGGTCTGTAAAATTAGTCTAAAAAAATTAAACTCTTTTAAATGATTGCAAATATTTTAGGGTAATCTCCAAAATTTCCAGGATTTTTCAAAGCGATTTACAAAATTTCAAATAGTTTACAAAAGATTTGAATCTTACAAAAATATTCTGCAGTATTTTAATCGATTCTAAAGGGTTTTCATTAGATTTCCACAATTCAAAGCGATTTAAAGGATTTTAAATATGTTAGTGCATTTTAAAAGTTTGCAATGAATTTTTTAAAGATTCCAATAATTTGATGGGGTTTCAAAGGGTTTTAAAGATTCAACGGTATTTTTTAAATTTTGAGGAATTTTCAAGCGATTTACAAAATTTTTAATAGTTTTCAAAAGATTTAAAAATGTTATTAAATATCTTAGAGTATTTTTAACGATTTTAAGGGACTTTTATTAGATTTACATAATTCGAAAGAATTTCTAAGGATTTGAAATATGTTTCGGTATTTTAAAATATTGCAAGAAATTTTTTATTGATTTCAATAATTTGAAGGAATTTTAAAGGGTTTTAAAGATTTTACGGTATTTTTCCAAATTCTAAGGAATTTTCAAAAGATTAAAAATATTTCAAAAAATTTCAATGGATATGGAATGTTTTTCAGTATTTTAAAAGAATCCAAGCAATTTGAAAAAAACTGGAATATTTCACGTTATTGCGAATGATTCCAAGAAATTTAAAAACGACTTAAAAAATCTCAATGTATTTCAATATTTCAAACGATTTTAAAGAATTGGGAATATTTAAGGATACTTTTAAAGAATCCAAGGAACTTTGCAGCGACTTTATAAGTTAAAAATTTAACGCTTTTGATAAAACCATACTTTTTTCTCGTAAATTCAACTGTTTTGATTAAAATTCGTTCTTTGGATTAAAAATTCATCTCTTATGATAGAAAAGTCACCTTTATTGGTAAAAAATTCATCTTTCTTGGTCAAAAATGAACATTTTTGTTGAAGATTCAACTGTCTTCGAAAAAATTGGTCTTTTTGGTTTGAAAATTAAATTATTTGATTAAAGTTTAACTATTTTGTTAAACATATTTTTTTCAGTTCACAATTCATTGTATTTGGTAAGAATTTCATCTTGTTAATTGAAGGTTTATCTTTTTGATTGAGGATTCAAATATTTGGTCAAAAATTCTTCTTTTGTAAATGAATTAAACCCGTTAAAATTAGTTGTTTTTTCAATTAATTTTTGGCTAGAAATTCATCTATTTGTTTTTTAAACATAACTTTTTTGTTAACAATTGATTTTTTATGTCAAATTCGTCTTTTTGTCTTGAAAATGCATTGCATTTGGTCGAAGATTCATCTTGTCAATTAAAATTTTATTTTTCTAGTTGAGGATTCAAATATTTAATAAAAAAAATTGGTTTTTTGGTTAAATTAAACTGGTTAAAATTCCTTTGTTCGTTAAAAATTAATTTTTTATACTTAATATTTGAATATACTGTTTTTGGTTCACAAAACATTTTTCTTAGAGGAAAATGCAACTATTTGGTTTAAAATTCATCTTTGTTCATTCAAAACTCATCTAGTAAGTTGAGAAGTCAACTACTCAACTGGTTAAAAAAGCATCTTTTCTTAACAAATTCATATTTTGTGGTAATGAATTCACAATTTTTAGTTGAAAATAAAGTTTTTCGTTAAAAATGCAACTTTTTTCGACGATTAATTTTTTAAACAGTTTTTTAGCTTGGAAGTAAAGCTATTTGAAATGCAACTGTTTCGTTAAAAATTATTATTTTTAATTTGAAATTCGTCTTTTTGGTTAGAAAATTCATCTTGTTTAGTAGAGAATCTTTTCTGCTTGAAAATGAAACTGTATTGTTGAAAATGCAATAAATTTGTACATGAAATCTGAGGAATGAAAAGTTTTCCAAATTGAATTCCATACATTATTAACATGAATTTTTTCTAAAAAATGTATCCCGTCATTATTCCCCTATTTTTGTGAAAAGTCACCCTATTCCCCCTTCTTTTTCTCCTAAA
>NC_046661.1:76953905-76960061 GCF_010883055.1 Belonocnema kinseyi | reverse complement strand
TTAATCGAATCTTCAAGTCACATCCTCTGTCTTGTCGAAAATATGAAACTTTTCCAAAAAAATGACTAAATTGGCGAGCCCAACACAGGTCGATCGTTATGTTTCCGAGCGTAATTCCATAAATCACAGGGACCAATAAATAAAACTAAAAAGCACCAAAAATTGTGGTCCAGCTTCGCCCATAACGAGATGAGAGCTGGATAATTGATTGGAGCATAAATTTTCATATGTAAAGTGGGCGTGGTGACTTCTCGATTAGGATTAGTCCACGAACCTGGAACGGGATATATATAATAATAAACATAATGAGCGGATGCACATTAGAATACATGATTATGCTACAATTTATGTTTCTATGTATAGTAATCCATCGTCAGAAAAAGTAAAAATATACTAAAAAATTAAGTAACAACAATCATAATCATAAATTAAGAATGAAAGAGTATTGACATGGCTGTTAAATGAACAAATTTTTTCCAGAATGTTAAATTTATGAAAACTATTTAAAAAAAATTATAAATAACATTTATAGATGAAAAAGAGGAATATCATTAAAATCGAATTGTATAAATTAAACCAATTTTTGTCCTTATTTACTTCTATTCGTAATTATTTAATTTATAAAATATTAATTTTTTAAATTATTTTTCTGTCTGCCACTCAGGAAAAATTTGCTTTAATATTTTTCCAGGGTGGCCACTGGACCGGGATACCAAGAATGTTTTAAGGTTGGGGAAAAACTGGGAATTCTCACGTTGATCAGGAATTTTGTTTAATTTTCAATGGAAAAACCTTAGAGTATCAGGAAAACGCCATACCTCTTTCGGACACTTCATGAAAGTGATTTAATCGCCGTTTTAATCGCAGAAAAAAATTCCTGGTTTTTTCCCGGTTCTCAAACATTTTTCACGGTCAATAAAATTAAAAAATTCAAACTCTGAAGCGAAACATTTTTCTCTTTGCAGTAATTAAAAATAAACCACCAATTAAAGCACTTGAAATGGAATTCTTAAATTTTCAACTTTTGAAATTGAAGTTTATAAGGTTTTTAATTTAAATTTTTTTATTAAATAGCTCAATAATTTACACGTAAAAAGTGAAAAGTACTAACACTTTTCAAATGAACAATTTAAAATTAAATTCGGGTGAATTACAAAATTAATAATTTCTAGAAATATATATCCACGTTATCATTTTTAATGTTCTAAATTGAGGAATCAATGAACTTAACAAATTTTTTACTTAAATTATTTTTGCTTAATTTTAAGTTAAAATGTTAAAAATTGGAAAAGTAAATATTTTTAATTTGCGAACTTCTTACATTGGGAGTTAAATTATTTTCATCTTAAGTAGTTTAAACATCCTTGAAAAGCTTCAAAATTTTATTTGGATATCTTGAGAAATCTAGAAGTTGTTTTAAATTTATTCAACTTGAATATTATTTTTGAAATTTTCTTAGGAGTTATAAATATATTTTGAAATAAATATATTTTTTCCTACAATTTTTAGAAACTCCTGAAAATTTACAAAAAATCCCGAAATCTTCCACATTATGTTTGAACAATTTTGGAAATATTTGAAAATCTTTTTGAAGATTCTTTTGAAATAATATTCCAAAATGATGCAGTATTTTCAATATTCCTAGGAATCTTAAGAAAATGTGTTTATTCTTTTGAAGCCTTTCAGAATTCTTATAAAGTTTCTAAATTTGTTTTAAAATCTGCAAAAAGCTATAAATTGTTTTAAATTAGGCTGTCGCTATTTGAATCGAAATTTCGTGACGAATAGCTGAAATTTGTCGGTACACACTTCGTTTAAATTATTTGAAATCATTGCAAGTTTTTAATTAATTTTGAATCTTTCCAAAACTTCTAAATACCTCTTAAAATTACTCAAATTGTTTCTACAAATAATAAGTGTTCAATTGCTGTTTCCATTTTCAATTGCTATTTAAACACCAAAATTCAACAATGTCACTCACAAATTAAACATTTAAAAAAAAAGTTTAGTTTCAAATTGTTTAATTTTAAATATTTGGTTTAAATCTGGTAATTCTTAATTTTGAAAGGGTTTATAATTTTTTTGACAATTGAATTATTTTCCCTTTTACAAACAATTTATTTATATTTACAGTTGATGAACTAAAAATGGTTTTTAGAGCAAATTTGAAACATCAAACGCTTTTAATTTTTAACTATTTAAGTGTTTATGACTGCATTTTAAAATTCATTAAGGGCATATGACACACTCATATCCCTATATTACCGCCCTCATTTTTTTAGTTCACTGATTTTTTTTTAACTTTAGAACTTTTTGTAAATAAAATATCGGACTGATACTTTGGAAAATGTATCCGAAGACCATAAAGTACGTTTATGTACTTAATTGTAGTAGGAATTTTGATAAAAATTATTTTAAAAGAAATTAACTGAAACCATTTTTTGATATAACATTGAAAATTTATGAACCTAAGAACTTTTCTTATATTTAAAATATCTGCGAGATGCAAAAAAAACGTACATGAACGTGATTTACTGTCGACTTTTACATTTCTCGAAATTTGAGGCCGATATTTTACATATAAAAAAAGTTCTTAGGCTCTACAAATTTCAAGGTACCAGGAAAATGTGTCTACAAATGGTTTCAGTTTTAATTTCTTAGAAAATAGTTTTTAGCGAAATTTCTACTCAAATTATGTACACAAACCTAGCCTATGGTCTTCTGTTACATTGTGTAAAGTTTCAGTCCGATATTTTATTAACAAAAAAAGGTTTTAAGTTCGAAAAAAAAATTCAGTGAACTGAAAAAGTGAGGTCAGTTAGAGGTATTTGAGCATATCACATGCCCTTAAATGCTTTATTGGAAAATAAAAATCTGCCCGCTTGGCGGGCATATTCTCATCGCGCACCATGCGCGCCTCGCCTTCGATCGCAAGGTTGAGCGCGCCAAGAGCGCGCGTCTGTTGAATCTTGCGCTTCGCGCTTGGATATTTATTCTTTGCATTTGGAATCCTTGAATAGAATTATTTCAAAAACATCTATTATAGAAGGTAGGATTTATATGTGTCTTCAAATTCTGAATTTTCTACTTAATTAAGTATAGTCAAAGATTAAGTTTCTCAAGGCTCTCTATGCTTTGAGATACACATTCTCATCGTTATAATCGCGCTCCGCGCTCGATTTTCGACAGACATTTGTAAACAGGTTTTGTTAAATCTTTTTTTTCATAACTCGTCATTTTTGCACACATTTTTTATTGTTATTTTTTTTATTTCAACGTTATTTTTCACGAATCTTTCTTGATATAACAATTTTTATTAATTCATCTTTTTTCGTATCCTACATAGTTTGACCGCAAAATGGAATTTTTGATTATTTTTTGTGCAACCAAAATTCAAAGTGGTCTCTAAAATTTTCAAAATACGCTCACTTTTTGAATTTTTATAGTAAATGGCTGATAAGCGAACTCGTTCTTTGTTTAAGAACCTAAAAAAAGTGTGCCAAAGATGGATTTGATCCGTTCATTTTCTCGAGATTAATCGTGTTTACGGACGGACGGCCGGACAGACTGACATACAGACTCCCTCGTAAAAACGTGATTTTCGGATGCAAGGGGTCTCGAAACGTGGAGATTCGTTTGAAAAACTGTGGTGTCAAATTCTGGACAATTCTAATATTTTCTCAGTGATAAATGAGGAAATATACTAATCTAAAATTGAAACTTTTTAAAATAGAAGATTTTCCCGGTTTCGTGTCCAGCGGCCACCCTGAAACTTCTTATTTGGACCGGTCGACTTCCAAATTCCGAAAATAAGAGCCATTACCAATCTTGGAACTCTCTGAATATTGACTCGCTTTCATGTAATATAAGTTCGGCATCATGACCCGCAGGAATAATGGGACCCCCAAAGTTTTTAATTTCCTCTCGCAACTCCACTCTAGCTCTCGCATCGCGCGCATTTCCAAGCGTTTGCCTTTTAGTTCTCATTTCACTTTTAGCCCCTGCTTCTTCTCTTCATTCCTCTGGCCCTATAAGGTGAGTGTAACAATGGCCGCCCTCTAATTATCGAAAGACCGCGGCACTTTAAGAGTTCCCGAGCCCATCTTGGGACCCCGTTTCGATTCGTTGGCTGCTCTTCTCTTCTCTTCTCTTCGCTTTTCAAACTCACTTCCCTTATTGTTAGTGGTTTCGCAGTGGCCGGCCGGCAGTGATCAGTGCTGTAGTTACATTGCAACCATTGCAACCAAGCCCACCCGCCTTGAAAGTTTTGAACACCTCTCACAATGATGATAGCTTGATCCCGTAGAAGCGTTCCTTTACTGCCTGCAGAGTAGTGTTCTGGAAATAAAATATTAGTCCGCTCTATATTATTAATATTTATTCAAAACTTTTACTGGGGTGAACCTGGTTATACACCATAGCCACGGACTAAGTCAAAAGTGACTGATGAGATAAGGATGTTATCAGCCAATCCAATACAATGCTTGAAACCTCCTGTGCTGATGGATGCCTCCTGCTGGATGCTTTCTAAATTATTATTCTTATTATTATGTCAATTACCCAAATCCCTTTCAGGATCACCCCAGAAGGAAAGCTTCAGAAAGTTATGATACGTCACACTTTGCACAAAAATACAGAAACGGATAATCCCATATTTGAAGAGATTTATGCTGCCTGATTTTTGAATTTTTTTGTTTAAACTTTTATGTTTGCATTGCCAGACATTTGCAGCATTGCAAGACATTTGCACGGGGGTAGTTGGAAGCAAAAAAGTTATGGATAAGTCGCTTGCAAAGTACATTTTTGCGTTAAATAATTTGCTTTCATCGAAATAATAAAACTCAATCATAAAAATTTGTATCCAATATTTTTGATTAATTTTATACACAAAGGCCTAGTGTGGACATTTAAAGGCAGAAAGAAATCGTTTTTTCTCTTCATTTTCCTCAAATTACATCGCCAGTGATATTTAATGATGCAGAATTATTATCTGATATTTTTAATTAATTTGATAAACAAATTGTATACAAAATTTACAACTAGGACATTTAAAATTTGAAAAAAAATTCTTTTTTTCTCCTAATTTTCCTTAAATGATGTCGCCAATGATGTTCAATCGTGATATTTTGTTATTTGTTATTTTTTATTTATTTTTTTAACGAATTGTTTCTTAAATATATGTAAAACAAAAGAACATTTTAATAATGCATGCAAAACAAAAAAAACGGTTTATCTCCCTATCACAGATTAAAGACCAAAAAAACCCTATTGTAATCTGAAAAAAACCCAAAGAAACAAAAAAAAAAACAACAAAGAAATAAAATAAAATTTTCGGAAAAAAAAATAAAAAAGAGGAAAGAAAAATGAGAAGGCAGCCAACCACATCCCCTTCCTTCTCTTTTTCTTTCTTTCGTCTTTTTTATTTTTATGACCATCAAATTACAATAAAATGAAAATAAAAAACATAAATAAATAAATTCCATTCTTAGGTATCAAAGAGAGAGCACCTATTCGTGGGTGCTGTCAATTTCTACCACTTAAAATTCTCTTGCCTTGATAAGGGTACTGTACGAGTACCGAAACGTTGGTAATTCAAATTTATTTATTTATGTTTTTTATTTTCATTTTATTGTAATTTGATGGTCATAAAAATAAAAAAGACGAAAGAAAGAAAAAGAGAAGGAAGGGGATGTCATTTTTCTTTCCTCTTTTTTATATTTTTTTCCGAAAATTTTATTTTATTTTTTTGTTGTATTTTTTTTGTTTTTTTGGGTTTTTTTCAGATTACAATAGGGTTTTTTTGGTTTTCGTTTATTCGTTGTGGTCCAAATTTGGTCGTTGGATTCTTGTTTTTTTCACAGGATTTTGCATCTATTAAATATTACATATAATAATAAGATTAATATTATCGATTTACTTTAGAATTCAACTGTTTGTTTTTAAATTAACTTTTCCGTTAAAATTTTACATTTTTGAGTTAAAATATAAATTTTTTAAAGAAAACTCCTATTTTGGCATGAAAATTCATTCCTTGTGGTTCAAAATTCTTCTATTATATTGTTATATTGAAAAAGGCTCAAATGAGTTTTTAAAAATATGTGATATCTCTAACGAGATATCACGTGCCTTTATTTCGTTGGTTACAGAGTAAAGTCA
>NC_046661.1:76935030-76953805 GCF_010883055.1 Belonocnema kinseyi | reverse complement strand
GAGTAAAGTCAAGATTAGAACTAAACTAGTGGCCCTGAAGCCCTCAAATATATAGGGCTGCTTATCTAATCGAAGGAGGAAGCTGTGACTATATTACAATATTTTTGATTTAAAATTCATCGTAATTGAAATTAATACATAAATTGGAAAAAGTGTTCAAACAATCTCATTTATTTTTTGGTTATTTGATTTTGAACTATTTTGTTGCAAATTCGTCTTTTTGGTTCGAAAATTCATCTTTTTAGTTATAAATTTCATCTTTCCTGAGCAAAAATGAAACTAATTGTTTGAAAAATTAATCTGGTTAGGTTGAGGCTTAAACAATTTAATTGAAAATTCGTTTTTTTTCTGATTAATTAAACTGCTTTAAATTTCGAATTAAAATCTTTTTTGATTAAAATATCAACTATTATATTTCTTGATTAGAATTCACCTATTTTTATTTAAAATTCCACAATTCGGTTACAGTTAAGTCACCTTTTTACTTTAAAATTCCATGGTTTGGTTGTAAATGAACTTTTTTGTTAAAAATTCATATTTTAGAGACAAAAATATAAATGGTTTGTAGAAAACTCTTGTTTTGTGTTTAAAAATTCAATACATTGGTAGCAAATTTATGTATTTGGCTGAAAAAAACCTTTGTAGTCAAAAATTATATCTTTTTTGATTACAAGTCGAACTTTTTCGATAAATTTTTTTTTTAATTAACTGAACTGCTT
Organism: Belonocnema kinseyi; assembly: GCF_010883055.1. Lineage (NCBI taxonomy): Eukaryota > Metazoa > Arthropoda > Insecta > Hymenoptera > Cynipidae > Belonocnema > Belonocnema kinseyi. The sequence continues at coordinate 76,953,086 of NC_046661.1, read as the reverse complement.
TAAAAAAAAAAGAATTTTCAATAAAACTGCTGAAGCCTCAACATAAACAGATTAATTTTCAACGAAACAGTTGCATTTTTGCTCAAGAAAGATGAAATTTATAATTGAGAAGATAAATTTTCGAAACAAAAAGACGAATTTTTAACAAAATAGTTGAAATATTAATAAAAAAAGATTTTTCAGTCCAGAAAGAAAAAAATTTCAACCTAACTGTTGAATACTTAAATCAAAAAGACAAATTTCCTACAAAACAATTGAATTCTTTACCGAAAGGTATGACTTTTTAACAAATCCATTAAATTTAAGAAAAAAATTAATTTTTTAAAGAAAATAATTAAATTGTCAACCAAATAATAAAACTTTAAACCAAAAAATAATTGAAATTGTTTGAATACTTTATCCAATTTATGTATCAATTTTAATTAAGATAAAATCTAAATCAACAATATATTAGTAGACTTTTCAACACAAATGTTAATTTACAACTAAAAAGTTGAATTTTCAAGTAAATTGATAATATCAATCTTATAAATATTTATAATATTTAATATAAATCTGTGATACTAAATTTCAATACATACTTACGTCTTAAAGACGTCAAATCATATGACATAGACCTACATTCTAAGGACGTCTTTCGGACGTCCCGGTGCCCACTGGGTAGGATTGGAGATTGCAATAAAGTACCTTGACTTGAACAATTTTTTTTGAATAAATAATCAAATGGACGGCTAGCGTGGAGCTTATAAACAATATTTTTAATATGTCACTAACACCATACGGCGAAATTTAATTTAAAATACGGCAAAATTGCCGTCTCAATAATGGGAACACAATTGTACAACTCAGGTTGAAGTATCCAAAACTGAGTCAGTCAGTGACAGGTTGTTGCGTCAAGAATTTGTCCAAATGCGGGACAATAAAATATTCTTAACCTTTTGAATAAAATCACTAAAAATAGTATGAATTTTATTCTTAAACGTATTAAAAATGTGAAAAAATATTGCGTTTTATATTAGTGTAGGAAATTTCATTAATACAAGGCTGTACAAGTTTTGCGGAAGTTTTGAAACACAAAAAATGGTTGACTTTGCAGCGATTCATTCACAGATTTTGAGCAGTATTTTTTGTTATTTTTTACTAATGTATAACTTGTCAGATAAAAACTAAATAGCGGTAATAAATTCATAATATCTTCAAAGATACTCGAAAATTTTTACTTTTATGAATTTTGTTGGAATATAAAAGATATTCAACGATATTTATTATTGTCCCAGTATTAGACATACTTTTTACGTTGTCCCAGTAATGGTCGGTTTACCCTACAACTTTAGCTTTCTTTCATCCAAACATCTTCTCATGCAAGCTCTTGAGATTCTATGGCTTTTTATATCTTGTCGCCACGAGTCTTATTCACACATTCCCACTATTCTTTCCTCGGTCTGCCTCATGGATACGCTAGTATTCACTTTACCTAAATACACTTGTTTCGTAAGCTGTTCTCCATTCTCTCAAGATTACGATACCATCTATACAAATTTCTGTCACACTCGGCAAACAGCGTTTTCTCTAAACCACATTCTTTAAGAATCCTCTCATTAGGGGAGAGTGGGGTATGGTGCCGGGCTTTGAATGAAATGTCCTGTAAATTATAGTTGAAATGTGATTTTGATGCATGTATTATTTGTTGAAAAGCTCACATTATCCAGTTACAAATTTCAATACTCAAATTCGTTTTTTAACTACTTTACTATTTGATATTTAATTAATTCATTGGTCTTGCATTTCGGTTAGCGTACCCTATAACATAGGCCTGCAGGTGTCCCTCATCTTACTGCTTATTTATTTAAATAATATGAACATTGTAAAATAAAAAGTGTACAGCATAATAATTTTTGAGAGTATACTGTATTGCAGAAAAATTACTCGAGACATGATCAACACTAAATAAATGTTTTCTCACCAATTAAAGTAAAAATCCGGTCGGCTATCTTCGCCTCATTTCAGAAGTTTCGTTCGCAAATGCGCTTTCACAGTTAAGTTGTGTTAGCTAAATGCAAACATGGAAGAGTGTAAAGCCTGTCCTGTTACTTTTTCCAATAAATTTAACTTAATTCGACATTTTTAAACTGTGCACAATATTATACCAGAGACGAGAAAGAAGAAATATGGATGTGAAATATGCGAGAAAAAGTTTTGTAATCGTAAAACTTTAATGAAACATACAAATTGTTTCATTCATCAGAAGAAGAATCTGTACCAGAGAAGCCATCATCTTCAAATCTGTTTTCAAACTAAGTAGAAAGTAAATAATTATTCTCTTTTTAAATAAAGAATTAGAATTCGATTGAATTAAATGACGAAATTAAATTTTGTATATGTACAAAGTATAGTATGGCTAAAAAAAGATAAGTGGAACTGTTTGGATCGCATTAATGCCTTCTTAAATTTGGAATAGAGAACTTCGGTACCTTTTAAAGATTTCCTACTCCAAAAGTTTAAGAATTGAACAAAAAAGATATGATAATATTTCATGCAATATTATTTCAAGTAATATTAATTGATATTACTTAAATATTATAATTTTTCAGACAGTATGCAAAAAAGCCAAATTAAGCGTCATCTACAAGATACACAAATTATTTTTTTTATTTCCTATATTTCACAAAGACTTTAAAATTTTAATTGAAGGATAAAAACAGCAATTGATGACAGTATTTTGAATTTTAAATAATTTTTTCATTTAAAACAGCATAGTATACAGACAAACTTGGTTTCTTGGACCCTATAGATATCTTCATTTTAATCTATGCACTAAACTCGTTCTATTTATTTTAACAATATTTTTTGTAATTAGCATCGATTTTTACCATTTTTTTGAAAATAGTTAAATTTTAAGAAATCATGGAATACGGATGTATGGACTTGGTAGGATCGCGTATACTCCTATACATGATGACAGTCCACGTGCGAGAGTTCTTAGCGTCGTAAAAAGAACATATAAATATTATCCGTTTGCGTCTCGGTGATTCATATAAAAAAAGTAATCCGGAAATAGAATTTATTGGGATAAATGATTATGTGAAAAACAAGAAGGTTACTTGAATCTGTGGAATTACCTAAGATTGCGTGATTAGGTTTTTTATAAAACAGCAAAACGACTGTGTTAATCAAATAAACAAAGGATATTGAACAATTTATGTTGCAAATGTCTCGTCGTATGATATTTTAGTTAAATAAACTAATAATTGACACAAGATTACTCAATTTTATAGCAACCCGTGTGGAAATTTGGTCGTGGGCCTAACCCGGCCCAAGCTTGGCAAAACTAGGCCCTGGCTTGGTGATCAGGCCTGGGTCAAGCTAGAATGAAACGCTAAATCTGGACAGGGCCTGGCTCGATCGTCAGGCTCGATCGCCGCGCCTGGCTCAGGCTGCATCCTAGTTCAATATCGATTCCTAGCCATTTTCTTATAGGACTACATTTTTTTATGCAACTATTTATGGATCAACGACCAGAAGTATCTGTGGTATTCTCAACCTCGTCGACAATATGCTCTTCATTTGCTTTTGGAAGTTTAGGATTTATAATATTATTCTCATTTACAAAAGGCATTTCAACTGCTGGTCCATTAAGTATCTCTTCAGGTTCTGATTCTACCTCGCCGAATGCATCACCATCTACACAATCAATCACAAAACACATACAATCATTTCGTGCTTAATCCTTTTTAATTACGTAAATAATTGTTTACGCCTGCATAGATATAATATACTTACAGGATCGTTATCTAGAGGTTAGAATTACGCTAGCTTAATGTCTTATTATAATATAAAATTAATTTACTCACTTTCGAAATCCACAAGTAAGTATGCAATAGTGGCTTTTGCTCGATGTCTCCTGACTCTACAAGGGCTTTTTATTATTTTAGGCATTTCACGACTTAAAAAAATGACACTCGTTTAAGCGCACACACAAAGTTACATAGTGGATATTGAATAATGCACTAATTAATCCATGGCCATCTGCCATGAATTTTAGGAACTTTGCCACTACCTATCTAGCCGAGGTCGAGGTCGAGCAATTGAGAAATACAAGCTAGAGCCAGGATCGAGGCCCCCGGCCTGGCCTAAGCCTGGAACCAGGAAGATACCTGGCGATTTATGCACGGGAAGCAATTTACAATATAAATGGTGATCATTTCTTCCTTTATGGTTAGATAAACTAAAAGTTTTTGGTTAAATACACCAAAAATCTTCTTACGCTAGCAAAAATATTTCTACGAAATAACTAAAATATTTCCTTGGATGGAGAAAAATACATAATTGCTTCATGTAATCGAGAGTTTTAGTTGGATCAACTAAAATATTGACTTGGATTAACAAAAATATATGGTTTAATTGAACAAATTTTTATACCAAAAAATTCTCTTGGGTCTACCCCAATTTCATTTAAGCGAATGTTTTTTTGGGTGAATCTGCTGTAACTTGAATTTATTTACAGTGCTGAAGGTTTTGAAAATTTGGTGGTATGTAAAGTTTTATATTGGTGTAATCTTCTCTTTAATTTATAAGACACACATACGCACCAGTTCCTCATTCAATAATATTTTTGATTCTTTTGGAAAAACCTTATGACTTCTTCATTTGACGACTGCAGAGTATGTCTCAAGCTAAGTAATAGCTAATCCGCACGTGATCTTTCATGTAGACGGTCGCATTATATTTACCAGTTCTTTTATTCTTTTATGTTCATGACCTATAAATAAGTATTTTTGAAAATGTTTTATATACGATACTTATTAAGCAGCTGGCTTTGTAGTATTTTCAGTTACATTTATTACCCTTGCCCTTGAAGATTGGAACAATAATCGCCTTACTTTTATCATTTGGAACCTCCTCTTTCTCAGCACACACGTTCGTTCCGCAACACTGCTCCGACCCAGGTTGCTGATCAGTCTCTCTAGCAATCACCCCAAGCGAAGAACCTCATGAAGTCGTTATGTAAGGTTCCCCACTTCAGTCCATTAGTGGCCAAGGTGTTTTGTTTCAGACGTCATTCACTCTACTGACACTCTTTTTATTAACTATTTGCCACCATACTTTCCTGTCCTCGCATACTTCTCTAGCTTCTTTTATTCCCATGCATTTTTTCATGCAGGCTCTCGCGTTTCTGTGACTTCTTATGTCTCTTCTAACTAGGGTCTCATTCACACATTCTAACCATTCTTTCCGCGGTCTACCTCTGGCCGTAATCCTCTTTTATGTCACAGTTGTTATATATCACAATTGAAACAAAATTGCGTATCGAATAGATATAAGGTCAATCTGAAGTTAGTTTGAGAGAAACCGGTATCGAATATGGTTCGAATGTTATACTCTTTCTGTTTTCAATAAAAAATCAATTCCTCATTTACAAATATCAGAATTAGTTTAAATTGGAGTATATATACCTGGGTAGAAATTATAACTTGGTTCTTAAGAGGCCCTATCTAGATTTCCTATTTTCTATCGAGGCCCTAAAGTGGCAATCTATCGAGGGCGCAAGCCAAAGCGTCACGCTCAGCTAGCGAGGTCATCAGTAGGCAACCCAATGAGGGCCTATTAATAGGGTCTTTGTAGAATCTAGATAGTCCCTGACACACTATTATTCAAAAGCATATGCTATTGTTATTTATTTTGTTGATTCAAATAAAATATTATAAAAATATTAATCATGCTTTGAATTCTGAAGTGTGATGCCATGGTTGCAGTAGTATTAAAGTTTAACCAGCACATTGCCATAATCTATTACCAGAAATTTTTTATTCAAAGAAGGAACATATTAATCCAATTGTAAAATACATTTTCTTTGCAAAAGTTTAATCTAAACCTTTCTGTAGCCTCTGACAAACACTCCTCAGTTTTCTCGTATTTTTATTGACATTCGATTACACAGCCACACAAAAAAAAAGTGTGCGGATCTGGTAACAACACACACGTATTCCTATGGATTTTGGGGTGGTGAATTCAAATTCGGTGACAAAAATCATCCATCACGTCATGGTTGAGCCATAACCTCAAAAAATGACGAAAAATCATGCACTGTGGCAAATAAATGTCAAAATAATGCCAGTGATGCAAATTTTCACTTCAAAAATATGTCGACAACTGTAAAGGATCAACCTTTGCCTGATATCAACTTATTTAACATAACTTTACCCAACAGAACCTGGCCTCACCTAACCTGAATTAACAGAAATTTATTGAACTACACGTAAAGCTCTGGAAGCATTTTTTCCCAGTAGCAAATGTGTGCTACATCGAATGGGTCAACTCGAGCCTAACCTAGAAATAAATCTAACCTAGCCTAACCTAACCTCACGAAACACAATTAAACTGATTGTGTTGTCCCGTTGTGTTTGCGGTACCGTTCGAATCAGCTTGGGCTTAACCTTCAAAGAGATCAAACCTATCCTAACCTAAAAAAACCTGACCTAACCTAACCTAACGCAACTTCACGTAACACAATTAAACTCATTGTGTTGTCCCGTTGTGTTTGCGGTGCCATTTCATTCAGCTTCGGCTTAACCTACATAGAGTTTTAACCTATCCTACCCTAACAAAACCTGACCTAACCTAACCTGGCCGAATGAAATTAGACCACACGTGTAGCTATGTAAGTGTACGGTTCTCAGTCTTAAATGTGTGCTATATTTAATAGGTTAACTCGATCTTAACCTACAAATGAATCTAAATTAACAGAACCTAACGAAATTTTGCTTAACGCAACACAACTTAAGTGTTCCCGTTGTACCACAATAAAATTCATTTGATTGTACTACAGGTGGTTAAAAATTTAGACACACATTACTCATTTAAAGAAACTTAGAACAACAAGTAGAATTGACCCCATTTCAATTAACCTGACAATGTTTGTATCAATTAAAATGTAGAACTGTAACTTAAACATGCAAATGAATAAGAGTTTTATTCAAAATTTTTTTCTCTATGCTTTTCTTAAACTTAAGGGATATATTTATAATATCTTTCGTGTTCACATTTTATCTTGCTTTTTATCGTAATTAAATTGATGTATCGACCTGCTTCAGTCTATTTTCTGCCTGCTATAACGTGTCCTTTTTTCTTCATTTGTAGGTTAAGATCGAGTTAACCTATTAAATATAGCACACATTTAAGACTGAGAACCGTACGCTTACATAGCTACATGTATGGTTGAATTTCATTCGGCTAGGTTAGGTCAGGTTTTTTTAGGTTAGGATAGGTTTGACCTCTTTACAAGTTAAGCCCAAGCTAATTCAAACAGTACCGCAAACACAACGGGACAACGCAATCAGTTAAATTGCGTTTCGTGAGGTTAGGTTAGGTTAGGCTAGGTTAGATATATTTCTAGGTTAGGCTCGAGTTGACTCATTCGATTTAGTACACATTTACTACTGGGAAAATATGCTTCCAGAGCTTTACGTGTAGTTCAATAAATTTCTGTTAATTCAGGTTAGGTAAGGTCAGGTTCTGTTGGGTAAAGTTATGTTAAATAAGTTGATATCAGACAAGGGTTGATCCTTCACAGTTGTCGACATGTTTTTGAAGTGAAAATTTGCATCACTGGCATTATTTTGAAATTTATTTGCGTCAGTGCATGATTTTTCGTCATTTTTTGATGTTATGGCTCAACCATGACGTGATGGGTGATTTTTGATACTGAATTTCAATTTAGCGCCCCAAAATCCATAGGAATACATGTGTCTTGTTACCAGATCCGCACACTTTGTTTTGTGTGGCTGTGTTATTAACTATACTCCGCAACATTATTCTAAAACTATGCTTATTGTTAAATTTGACTAGAGAGGACTTATTATTAATAACTAAAGACAAACGCACTTTATTAAAATATCCGCGTGCGCCGTGAATCGAACGCACGCACCGCATGCTTATAAGTCAAGTGCCTAATCCCCACAGCTACGATGCCACGCTGAGTACTGTATCATAAATGCTTGATGGCATTAATCCGATACTTTAGAAATTAGGAAACAAGGGTTTTGAAGCTCGATTTGTTATATATGATTTTCAAACGCATTTACGTGATTTCAAATTAAATCGATCTTTAAGAAAAACTCTTTTTAAATTTTTAATACACCAAATGTTTTTAATTTAAAAAAAAACATGAAATTTTTCATAGATTGCATCTTGGTAATTTGTTTAACTTGTTCTTTTTTAAATTTAAGTATAAGTAAGCATAAGAACATCAATGTACTTTTTTGTCCTCACATCTGTATTACCCGTTTTACCTGTCGAGGGCTTTACAAGGTCCCCTCAAGAAAATAATTAATTGATAGAAATTATTTTTTCAATATATCTTTATGAATAAAGCTTTTTATCTAGTTTAATTAAAATATATAGTGCTGAAAAATAAGTACATAAATAATGTAAGACAAGTAGTATACGACTATAAACTGTCGAGGGCCAGCAGAGGGAAAGCCTAGATTCTTTCAGCTAGGAAATCTGGCTGCGGCCTCGTGAGAGCCAATATTTAGTTTAGACATAAAAAGCCAATTTCTACCCGGGTAGTACAGGAATATCATGCGAATTAAAAAAGGTCTTGACACCTTATTAAGTAGGAAAAGTGCTGTTTTTTTGCTGAACTGGGATATTGAGAGGTCATGATTAAAATTCCGAATCCGCTAGAATTTGCTATGACGCACAGTGAATCTTTTTTGTAATTATGTCTGAAAATCGTAAAAATTGAAATCGGTATGACCTATAAGGATCAATTTTGTTTCAATTGAAAACAAATCCTTTCCGAATATAGGAAAATTATCGAACGGTATAAAAGACATTTTGTACCTTGAAAATGTATGTTGAAGTTCGAATTTTTAAAATAAAAACACGTTTTCTTATTTAGATTTTTGCATAACTAATCCGAATATGGTGTATATGAATGCAGGTCAAAATCCTAAATGGTATGTCCAATGTGGACATTTCTAAATTTAAAAATAGCGTCACAATATGACAAACGGAAATTATTAAATAAAACATATTTAACTAAATATTTCTGCTCGGCGGCGTTTCGGGTCGTTTATATTTAAATCCAGAGTCAAAATTTCATAATTTAAAATGGCGGATCCAATGATGCGGATCAAAATTGTAAAGCATGATTGAAAAAAAGGTATAGTTGATTTTCAGAGATCAATATTGTCATCTGATTTCAACATTTTTTTTTCCACAATAAATTCCAATAAAATTCCGCATCAAAATTTTATGGTCGATTTTTGAAAAAAAAAATTTTGTTTGTATAATAACAACCAATTTTTAAAGAGTTTGACTTATGAGGTGTACCGTTTATTAACGAACACTTGGATTAATTTAAAAATAGTTTTAAAAAAGGAAGCAACTATCCTAAAAAGATCTTCATGTGGAATATACTGAAATTTATTTAGCTCTCATTCCTTTCTAATAGTTGATGAAAATTGATGCTTTATTAAAGAAGTAGAATGAATTGTTCAAATCATATACTATTTACTGTATACTAATAAGTTGATTAAATTAGTGATAATAATAGTGCATCGTTATCTATTTGTATAAAAAAAGTTTAAAATGTATTATTAACAGTTGATTACGTTTAAAGAATAAAGTTTAAATACTGAAAAATAGCCACATAATGCATTTGATAATTAGTTTATTGAAACAATTATCAAATAAATAATTGGGTGTTAATTCCATGAAAAAAGCAGCATTTATTTATAAATACATTAAATAATACAAGTTTGTTTGAACAATGGTTTTAACAGTGAAAATTAGTGATTAGTTTATAACAAATTCAATCAATTAAGTTAAAGTTTTCGTTGCTATTGAACATATTTCTTGGATATTTACTTCATATTTTATATTGCTATTTTTGATATAAATCCAAGTATTTCTGAATGAACTCCTTACAGGCTTGAACGACTGAATTGCCCCTCATGGTCCTTCTTTTAAATTTTACCTAATCTAAAGTTGTTTGTTTTGGAGTGTTTTCAATTCAAAATATTCTAGGTATATTCTTTTAAATTTCAAATTTTTCAATTCAAAATGATTAATTATTCATTATTATTACACAAATTTTTTAAACATAATACAATGAAACTTGGCTTTGTGCATGGTTTCGGGCATAGCCAGCAGTGGCCTTCGACATGAATCTAAGGACTCCGAACGTAAATAATAAGGGCTGCACAAATCATTTATCTTGGACCTGGAAGCATGACGCAACATGATGTAACTAACGCGCTGAGAGTGCGGCCCTCGAGCTGTTTGCCACGCTTGACTCAGCACATCCTCTCTTTCGACCATGACGCTCCTCTCATCCAGAAACTGCGGAGGCCATCAGTTCTAGGAACACACAAGTCCAGTTCTTGTAAATGCAGGTTCCAGTGTATTTAAAAATTGGTTTAATAATTAATTTAAAAATTGTTCGTATTTGCAATGTTAGGAAATAAAAATTCGAAGACGTGAACGTGCTATTTGTGCACGTGCATATGCTGCTAATAGTAGCCACTTTAGAGAGAGAAAAAAACAAATTAATTAAGGACCCTTAAATTTTTTGTTCGACAATAAAAACCGGATTTCTAGTCACGGCCCAACAATTGAGAAAACTTGTGCTTCAAGCAAAAAACCTACCTTTTTCTCGGAATCAAATCATATTTTTCAATCAAACTTTTTCTTATAAATAGAAAATTAGAATATCGAAAAATTTTTACTTCTGAAAAATTTTAAAAATGGCTCTTGTGTCCTTTTAAAATGCAACGCAACAATTGGAAGATGAAAATTCCGCTCGTATATTCCTTTCGTCCGTTTCAACTGTTTCGGGGAAGTACCAGCGTTGACGCTTCCTGATTGGTACTAAGGTTAGCGCGAAATTCAAAACCAAGAAATGGAGAACCATGGAACATTTGTTTTCTGTCGCCTGGAAAACTGTAAAAATTATGCTTTTTAGGGTTGGAAAGTTTCATAAAACTTTATACTAATGAAACATCTCATTGAACTCTGGCAACAATTCAAAGTTTAAAATACTAAGGCGGAAATATTTTTTATAGTTTCACAATGCTAATAAGTATTAAATTTCATGAGATTATGTAGTAAATATTGGTTAGTATTTTTTTTATAAATATATAAAAAATCGAATAAAGTGACGCAATCAGAATTTGAAATGTCTTATGGATACAATTTTCACTACAGGTAATAAATAAATTATTAATGTTAGATAGTTTTTTTAAAATCAGAATCCTTTGTTTTATTGTATTATGACCGTCTGACCAAATTAATTTTTATTCATGAAGAATAAACACGTTTTTGTTGTGGAGAATTCGTTTTTTTTATTGTTAAAATATCAACTATTACATTTTTTTGTCGAGAATTCATCTTTTTTGTTTGAGAATATTCAATTATACTTGGTTCAAAGTTAAATTACTTTGTTAAAAATTCATCTCTTTGGTTGAAAATTTAATTCACAGTTGAATGCATAAATTGTTTAAAAATAATTTTTTTTTAATTCCTTTTTTTTTGTATTAAAAATTCAATTATTACATTTCTAAATTCATCATCTGAGTTCAAAGTTCATATTTTCGTTTAAAATTGTAAATTTTTTTTTTAACTTTTCTTTTTTTTTTATTGAAAATTCATTTTGTTCACTAAAAAATTTAATATTCCAGTTTAAAATTCATCATACAGGGTGGACACGCTGGGGCTTACATACATGGCGAGTTGAATGCTACCCGAATTGCACAGCAGCAGGAGAGAAGCCATTATACAGGGGTACTTTTATATTTCGCGCCTTTAAAGTTGCATTCGGAGCGGCCATTCGGCTAAGGCCGTGCATCTTCGAATCAAGTTTATGATAGTTTCTATGGTTGCGTTCGAAACTTCAAATGATTATGTTCAGATTCACCTGTTTTCCTTAATCGCTGCCAGTAAATGTAGGCAATGTTAATTTAAAGTTTATGCATATAATATTTCATTTACTTTATTTCAAACATATCCTGTCTATTCATAAGATACCTTTTTTATTGCAGTAAAAATAAGCATTAAACACCATTCACTCTTCGCCCACTGGAAGCACAGAATATTATTACTATTTTATAGTATTTGTCACTTAGCAGCCATTCTATAATGTTACTGGCACAGAAAAAAATGACGTTTACTTCTCAGTTCACATGCCTCACTTCATTATAAATAAACACTTTTATTATTTGTAATTACTATATAAAATAACCTATATTGTTTTGAAACTTGTGTCTGTTTGAAGTTTCGAACGCAACCATGGAAACTATTATAAACTTGATCCGAAGATGCACGGGCTTGACCGAATGGCCGATCCGAATGAAACTTTGAAGGCGCGAAATATGAAAATACCCCTGTATAATGGCTTCTCCTCTGCTGTTGTGCAATTCAGGTAGCATTCAACCCGCTATGTATATAAGCCCCAGCGTGTCCACCCTATATAATTAAAAAATATATCCCTCTGGTCGAAAATGTAATGTATTTGTTGCAATTTACTAAAAATTTGTATTATATTTTCCATAAAAAATCGTTTTTAAATAAAAACCCAACCACATTTGAGTCAGTTAAATATTTTACTAATATCAATTAGTGTAATCTTTTCTACTCAAAAATGACAATGATTGGTTAGATAGAATTCGACCACTATTAAAAATTATCTTTCTTGGTTGATGATTCATAATTTTATTTGAAATTTTCATCTCTTTGGTTCAAATATAACTGTTTTATACAAACTTCAATATTCTGTTGGTAATTTCGCTTTTTTGTCGTGTAGAAAATTATTCTTTTTTCTTAGAAATTGATCGTTTTGTCCGTTTCAACTAATTCGAGGAAGTACTACGTTTTGCAGCTCCCTGTTTGGTACAAAGGTTATGGCGCGCAATTCAAAACCAAGAACAAAGAATTGGTTGATTCTCTTGTTTTCAGAAAATTATATTAAATATAAATACATTTGATTCAATTTCGTGTGATTGAATTAAGTTTCAAATAATTCCGTTTCGTTGAATTTGATTCAAATTCACTCAATTCTATTAGAATCCATTGAACTTTCTTGAAATTAAGTTGAAATTATTTCACATCTGGTTGGATTCTGTTAAGTTTCATTTCAATTTATTTCGGATGAAATATCTTCAATTTCGACCAATAATATTTAATTATTTGAATCAACTTGAACTGACTTAAATTTACATTGAATCAGTTTAATTCAGTGGGAACAATTTTCCATTCCGCTGAATGCGCCGTTTAATCACATTAAATTTTGATCTATTTCATTGAATTTCATTCAAAACTAGTCAATTCCATTAAATGCCCATTTTTTCTAGTCAATTTCTTTTATTTTTAATAAATTAGGCTGTATTTTTTCGAATTGCAATAAATTCTATCGGATTCCGTTGCATTATCTTTAATTCACTTGAAATTACTTTATATTCCGTAGAATAAATCCTTAATTTAGTTGAATGTCGTTCAATTTAATTTATTTTAAATAATTTCCATTCACGTATTTTTTAATTCTCCTTAATTCCAATAAATTTACTTCAAATAATGCGCCATTTGAATTCGGTAACCCGTTGGGTTTCCATGAAATATAATTGATCTGATTGAATTCCATTGAGTTCCTTTGAATTCATTTGAATGTTTAGTATTCCATTTAATTCTATTAAGCTAAATTTTTAAAGTACATTCAAACTTAGTCCAGCTAATTTAAGTGGATTTTAATAATTAATTTAATTTTTTTGTTTAATTTTCAGTTAAATTTTAAAAATTAAAATTTTTTTTAAAATTCCATTTAATTTAATTGAATACTGTTGAAGTCTCTAGTTTTGTTAAATTCTCTTTAGATTTGAAAAAAAATTATTCTGACGCCATGACCTAGACTTCTCTTGAAATTTTTCCTCTTTTAAATGAGATTGGTCATTTGTAAATCGAATACAAAAAATTATGAAGGCAAGTTTGTACATATGTCCTCATAGTATATATTGTGCAAGCACATTTGAGAATATCTCCACAAAAAACCAATTACAAAAATTTGTTTATATGTTCTTCTAAATATCAATATTTCATCCTTTATAGTTACGTTACTGATGATGGCGGAAAAAAATAATTGCTTTTTGTCCTTGAAAATTAGTTTCGACTTCTCACCTGCAACTCTTAAGTTATTAGATTGGAGATATAGCAGTCAAGGAGCTGCCGCAACAACTTAAGCATCCAGTTTAAAAGCTGAACTAATAAAGGTAAATAAATTTTTTAGTGTAGTTTAGAGATTAACTTAACAGAATTAATTATGTTAAAATGGGGTTTAAGAATGACCAAAATCACAAAATGTTTCATTTTATTAGAGACATCATGGTCGAAATACAATTTTGAAAAATAAAACTAATTTTATAAAGTGTGATAAAATAAAATAAAATTTGTGGTTGGTTTTGAATCGATCTATTCAGATTATTACATTTTCCAAGTATTAAAAATCATAATGCAAGAAATCACACATTTTAAAGTATTACTGATTTCAAAACAACTTTTAATTAGGCAGTATATTTTATATCGTGCCTCAATTTAAAGAAATTTGAATTGTATGGATGGGCTATTATGTAAATCAATACGAATCTTGAGTTAGTTTCTCGATGTGATGAAGTATTTTTAAGATTTGAATTAAATTTACTTTCTTATGAAGCACTTGACTTTAGAAAATAAATATAATGATGATGAGCATGATGATCTAGCCAGCGAAGGAACCAGTGAAGGAACCAGATCTAGCCAGTGAAGGTTTGTTTTGATTGTAAAAAGAAAAGAAATTTAAACTAAATTTGTCGACGAATGAAAAATCAGACTTACTAACTTTTTTATAATAATCTTTATGTTTTTATTTGTAGGTAGTATGTGAATTTTAATTAATGTAAGTGCCTATTGTCCATAGCGGCAGTTTTCTTATACATACACTTGTAGAGATTTTGACGGTGAAAACGAAGCTTGTCGCAAAAATTGTCTAGCACGTCAGGTTCTTAAGTGACTTTAGAATAAATGGTCTGAAAATGGCCATTTTGGCAAAATGTATGAACCTACATGGAGAGACCATTCATTTTGATATAAATATTTGATTCATTCTATATGTATAATTAAAATAAAATGTAAGAATTTAGGTATAATCGGGGTAGTGCTATAAAGATTCCTCCTATAATAATAGATGATGGTATTTTTACGTAACATAAGTTGTAAGAAATGTACGAAATTTTAGTATTCTTAAATAAGAATGTGTATTAAAATGAGTGCTGCTAGTAATATCTGTAACCGGGATATGCGAGAATTCTAAAATACTACACTAAAAACGCCCGAAGGCTCCCGAGGTATGCCGTCTATAGCCGAGCTCGCGACGATCACACCATCTGATTGACTGTACTAGGCTCATGACTTGGGATTCCCCTGCCAAATCTCTTCAGTCATGCGTGCGTTTGTAGTACAAAAACGGTCGTGACTAGTGAAATTTAAAATAAAGTTTAAACCAATTTTAAATTGGACATTTTTTATTTAAACTCTCAATAATTTATACATATAAAATAGAAGCTTTTAACACTTTTTAATTGAAAAATTTAAACTGCAAAACTTACACCTTTCCACTTTGATATATTAAATTGTTTAAAGATCTCTGGTTTAAAAATATGAATTCGCGCTATCGTTTTTAATTGTCTAAATTAAAACTAATCCTCAATTTCAACTCGCATTAGTAAAAATGTGAAGGAATGAAGCATGTCCCTCTTCAAACTCTATAATAGCATAGCCTTACTGATTTGTGATAGTGAGTCAGTCTGGTATAAAATATCAAAAATCTAATTTGAATTTTTATCGAAAATAAATAAATATCTTTTAAAATAATTGCAGAACACCAAACACATAAATACCATCGACCCTAATGTCAATTGAAAAATCGTCTTCACTGTTATAATAGTTGGGCCAATTAAAAAACCATATCTTTAAAAAAAACAGCAAAGATATCATCTTTCTTCAAACACTATAAAAATCTTTTTAAAAAATGGCCTCTTCCAATAAAAAAACTGTATATTTTCCAACTCAATAAAAACTTTACAAATATAAAATGTACTGCTAATTTAAGAAAAATGAGAAGTTTTTCATTTAAGGTTGATAAAAATGTTAAAAAAACAATACTTCACATTTTCCCACACAATAAAAATGTAAACCTAAAAAAGTTCCTCTTGCAATTGGAAAGAAATTAAATACCAAAATTATTTTTTTTTTTAAATTTTAGTCGTTTCAAATTAATAATTTTCAATTGTTACTTAACATTACTATAACAATTGTAACGTTAAAAGTTTAAATGTTGCACTCTAAGATTTTTACCATTCAAGACTTTCTATTTCAAACGATTCAGTTTCAAATTGTTTACTTTTGAATATTTGATGTATTTCTCATTCAGATATTTTTTTTAATTAAAAATTTTTGAACTGAATGGGTTAAAAATTTAATATTTTCGACTGAAACAATATTTGAATAGGATTTTAAATAAAATAACATCGTTTAATTAATGAATATATTAATTTTAAGTTATTTTCACATTAAAATTAGTTCATTAAGTTTGAATCAGACATTTCAATTTTCTTAATTATTAAGGATTTCCCGTCTCAAAAAATTCCCGGTCATTTCCCGGTTTTCGGTCCAACGTCTACCCCACATTTAATAAGTTAACAAAGCTCCAGATATAGATTATTAGGAAGATAAAATTCAGTAAATGATAGCTAGTGTTATTTGACGAAAAATGTTGTTACAGGATTATTTCCTTCGAAACTTAGACTCTAGAAAAGTCGTGGTGCCTAATAAAAAATTTGATTACGTTCTACGTCTGCTCTAAGAGTTAGTAAAATATTGAAAATTTAAAATTGCGTTGAAAATTCAGAATTTAGCAGGTTCACATTGCCATATTTATTATTTTATTTTAATTACTTTAAATAATGAATAACTAATCATTATTTTTTTATCTGAATTTTAAAGTTAAATGCTTAAAATTTGTGTGATATAATTGCACATTTTCAGGAGGTCCGAACAGAATTTCTTCCTGAATATGTTTTACTGAAAATATGAATATGTTAAATATGCTCCAAATTTTAAGCAACTATTAAAATAGTAAAAAACAATTTATAACAAGTAATGAGGAAGCTCTTTTTTCTCGTAGGCTCAAGTAGGTTAGAATTCAATATAATAAAGGCATTTTTCGTTAAGAGTTGGATTTTTTTTTAGTGTTAATTATAACTTTTCTAAAAGCTTGCACCATTAGGAAATTACTTGTCCTTCTACGTATGGCACTACGAAAGTTTTGCAATACGCCAAACCTATTGGAAGAAGAGTGATGAACCTTGCGTCATTAGAAAGAGCGTCAAAAATTTGGTAGGAACCGGAAACCTGACCTGTTGACTCAGGTCTCAGTACAGTCCAAGCACGCAGCTCGGAACGATTGACAAATTGCGTCGTGGACAAATGAAGAATATCGTGCGATAATTCGATACAACTTTTCTCGCGGTCTAAGTGTAGACCAAAGTTTTGAGGAAATGTCTCCAGTATTGGGTAAGGATTTTCCGCATCGCACAACAATTTTCCGATGGTACAAATAGTTCGAAAGGGGAAATTTTTGTCTCGCGAACGACTCGCGCTCAGGTCGACCGCTGGAAGTGGTGACATCGGAAAACATTGCGTCTGTGAATATTCTACTGAATGATAATGGAAGAATCACGTACCGGCAGATAGAGCAAATGTTACACATTATACACACCATCGAATTCTGCATGAACATCTACTGTTTAGGAAGGTTTGTACTCTATGGGTACTACATGCTTTGACCGAGGAGTAAATGGCAGCGAGAGTAAAGTGGTGTCAAAAAATGCTAAAAAGATTTGAATCGAGATCTTCTCGGGATGTAAATAGTACGAGGGTAGTTCAATAAGTCCTTAGAATGAAGTATAAAAACAATTTTTTTTGGCTAAATTTTTTTTTTATTTTTCAACATAATCTCCTTGGAGCTCTAT
>NC_046661.1:76923299-76934930 GCF_010883055.1 Belonocnema kinseyi | reverse complement strand
GTCACAGTTAGAAGCTATTGTTAGTTGATATTTTTTTCTCATTTTTTGCTCTTTGATAATATATAATACGTTCCCTAAAAACTATCCCAAAGTCATATAAATCCTCCCCGCGTCATCAAAAACGCTTTCAAAGTTGGAAAATCACCATGAACAATGTAACAATGATTTAGAACTCCAAATTAATTACATGATACTTAAAAATTTCCCTCTCATTGTAATATTCCCAAAACTACCCTTCCACGTGAACGTATGCAACAGAACATCTTTCGCTGGAAGATGTAATCATTCTTCAAGGTGGTTTTCCAACTTTTAAAACGTTTTTGATGACGAGGGAAGGGTATGTATGACTTAGGGGTAGTTTTTGCGTAACATATATTATCAGAGAGAAAAAAAGAGCAAAAAATATCAACTAACATTTCCTTCTAAGTTGGACTATTTTTAATGCTTGTTTCATACATATATATGTTCCGTTGCATAGATTCACGTGGAAGGGTCGTTTTTGCGGGAAAATTATGAAGAGGGGGAAATTTTGAAGTACCATATAATCAATTTGGAGTTCTAAATCATTTTTGCATTGTTCAAGATGGTTTTCCAACTTTTAAAACGTTTTTGATGACGAGGGGAGGGTATGTATGACTTAGGGGTAGTTTTTGGGTAACGTATATTATCAGAGAGAAAAAAAGAGCAAAAATATCAACTAACAGTTTCTTCTAAGTTTGATTATTTTTAATGCTTTTTTCACACATACAAATGTTCTGCTGCATACGTTCACGTGGAAGGGTAGTTATGGGGAAATTATAAAGAGAGCGAAATTTTCAAATGTGGTGGCGCTGAGTCGATATCTTGCTAGCGCCGCCACGCTTTTCTCCGAAGTTTAAAGGGCAAACAAAATTTTGTTTAGCATAAAATTAGCAAAAAAAAGCAAAAAATATGACGTATTCCATTTTATAATTTGCCTTGGTGGCAGCGCTGAGTGGACGGACCTAAAAATAAACTACAATTAAAGTTTCAGAATTTTTAAATTCAGAAATTTTGTATTTATATTCTGAATAATTTACAAGTATATAATACTAACACTTTTCAATTGCATAATTTTTAATTAAAATACTGAAAAATTAAAATTTATGTCAAAATTAAAAAACTAAATTTAAATTTAAGGCTGCCAAATTTAGAAATTTTAATTTTTATAAACTATAGAGTTTAAAGATTCAGATTCATTTCAAAAATATAAATCCACGTTATCGATTTCATTACTCTAAATTTAAAAAAGAAATCAATGAACTTTAAGATGTTTAAAATTATATTACATTAGTGAATATTTAACTAGAAACATTAAACATTGCAAAATTAAATTTTTTCACTTAAAATTTCTTAAATTTGAAGTTAAATTATTTCAATTTTAAATATTTTAAATCTACTTGAAAAGCTTCAAAATCTTAAAAAATATAGAAGTTGTTTTCAATTTTTTTCAAATTTAAAATTATTGTTGAAATTTTTCTAGAGCTTCTTAGTATCTTTTAAAATGAATAGAATTTTTTAAAATATTTTAAAGAAATTCTACAAATTAAAAAAAAAATTTGGTTAAAATTTTGATTTATAAATAACAATTGAACACTTATGATTTTTGGAAGAAATTTAAGCAAATTTAAGAGATATTCAGAAGATTTAAAGATATTAGAAATTTATTTAAAACTTGAATTGATACCCTAATTTAAAACAAAATGTGGATTTTTGGAGATTTCGAGCAAAAAATGTAGAAGCTTTTCAAGAATTCTGAAAGGCTTCAAAAAAATATCATCACTTTCTTAGGATTCCTAGGAAAATTGGAAACGTATTTTATATTTTAAAAATGATTTTAAGAGAATATTTGAAAAGGTTTTAAAAGATTTACAAAATTGTCAGACAAGAATCTGGAAGAATCTGGAATTTGATAAAAAAATTTTAAAATTTGCATGATAATTTTGAATCTTTTCAAAACTTCTAAACATCTCCTAAAATTCCTAAATAAAATTTCCTAAATTTTGAGCGAATTTAGAATCGTTTTGTCAAATCAATTATTGTTCAATTTTTAATACTTAAAGTACAGATCCATTAAAAAGATCTATTAATTTATATTTACAGTTGATAAAATAAAACAATCTTTTAAAAATTCGATTCATTTTAAAAGATAATTAGAAGTTCGGAAAAAATTTCAAAATTAATTTAAAGTTTGAAAACATTTAAAACAATTTCTATGTTTCTCAAGATTTTAAAATAAAATTTTGAAGATTTTCGAGGATGTTTAAACTGATTTAAATGAAAATAATTTAACTGGCCACCCTGCACTGGTTTCCAATTATTTCTAGTGTATAGGAACTTAATAAATCTCTATTTTTTACAATATCAGATGCAGCGTACAAAAGCAGTGCAGGAAGTAGTAGCAGTGGAGGAAATATCAACACTAATCATCAACATTTTTCCAGCCCTTCTGGAGATGTTTCTGTAAACAGTCGCATTTATTTACGAAGGGAATGTGACGAAGTTCTAGCTGGGGTTCTCCGCGAAGATGTATCAGCATACCACAAAGAGTACATTACAATATTTTTCTCTAATGGCCACAGCTTAACTGCATATCTCGAAGTTATAAAAGAGAAAAATAGTCATGCTCATTATTTTGAATACGAGGTTTACGTAGAAAGAGATTTGGGTCATGGTTCAGTAGCAAAACTCGAACCATTAAATTTACTTAATATTCAAATGACTAAGGGGCGTCATGCATCTCATATACGCTTTCATTTAGGTAATCCGGAAAATAAAGTGTCCACAGATGTTGGTCCACAATTAAGAACGGAATTAAAATTTTTGGGAAAGTTTGAGCAAACAAAATATCGTCCTACGTGGGTTCCTAACTGGGTATCTAACTGGTTTCCAAGCGAAGAAACAACAGAGAAAAAGCACAATGTAATCATGCGAGAGTTGCCCAAGTAATCTTTACCTACAACAAAAACTGCTTTCACGTGTTAAGTTTTTTTTTCTAATTACCCGCAACAAAAATTCACTTCTGTTTTTCCTCTGAACAACTCGTCCTAACTGGGTACGAAAAGTATGGCAAGAGAATCAGATAAATTATTGGCACCCTAACAATAGAAGTAACTTATTACGATAAAATATTACATTTGTTTGACATAATTTGAATAGAACTAATATCTGTAATATGAAATAACTGTTTGCATTTTCTTTAAATTTAGCGACAATTAGAAGGGGGTGCCAATAGTCCTTTCTAATTGTCTCTAAATTTGGAGAATTGCAAACATTTATCGCATTATACAGATAATTCAATTGAAATTATGCCAAAAGATTGTAATACTTAATTTTCATAAGTCACTTCTATTCTTATTTTTAGCTCGAGGAAGGTTTTCTGCAGTTTTCTTTTCTTTTGGCCAAAAGTCCAAACAAATGCGAGCGCTTCTAATAAAAATCATTCTGCAAACCGTAAAGAGTGCATAACAAGAATAGGGTTTTTATAACTAAAGGATTAAAAATGAAGTGCATATTGTACAATGTACATGTGCGAAATAGAATTTAAAAAATAGTTATAATTCGTTTTACTTTATATTGTGAACATTGTGACTTAATATTGTTAACTGATTATTTCGAATAAAAGATGTCTATCTTCAGAAAAATTACTGCATTTTTTAAATCATTTTGTTTGAACAACTAACCTATCTATTGAAAAACGACAGCAAGCATTCATTTACACACATTTTTAAATATTTATTAATGTATGGGAGTCTTACAAGTCTTCTGTTGCTATAAAGTGTGTATAAACTTAATCTTATTTGTTAAAAATTCATCTCTTTGGTTCAAAATTAAAATATTTTGTAGAAAATTCTTACTTTTTGATTGCATTCAATTGTTTTTCATTTAAATTAAAATATTTTTTGGTTGAAATATCATCAATTACACTTTGCGTTGAGAATTCCTGTTTTCTGTTTGAAAATTCGAATATACCATGGTTGAAAGTTAAAAACTAATTTTTGTTTGAATATTAATAATTTTAGTTGTAAATTCATCTATAGGGTCAAAAATTTAACCAGTTTTCGAAATTTGAAATATAAATAATTCATTTTTGATCAAAATTGATTTTTTTATTTGAAAATTCAACTATTACTGGTTCTGTTTTGAATGTATCTTTTTGTTTTGAAAATTCAACGGCTTTCTAAAAAATTCGACCTTTTGGCTTGAAAATTCAACAATTAGATAGAAAGTTAAACGATATAGTTAAAAATTAAATTTTCTTATCAAAATTCAATCGTTTTATAGAAAAGGCGTCTTTTTTGTTTTAAAGTTCATGTATTTGCAAATATCATATTCTTTGATTAAAAATGCACCCGTTTCGTTGAAAACTCATCTTTTCTAGTTAAAAATTTCAATAGACAGTTGAAAATTTCGCTACATTGGCAGAAAGTTTAAAAAACTATTTGATTGAAATCTAACCATTTTTTGTTTCAAAAATTAAGTTAAATTCTTGTTTGTTGAAAAATTCATTTTTTTACTAAATATTTAACTTCCATCTTTGGTTAAAAACTGAAATTTTTGGATGAAAATTCAATTATTTTGTAAGGGATTTACAGTGTCGAGTAGAATATTCAACTACTTTATGGAAAATTCATGTATTTTCTGAAAATAGTGTTTTTGAATAAAAATATCTTCGGTAATGAAAAAATCATCATTTTGTTAGAGGATTGAAATATTTGGTTCAAAATTCGTGTTTTCAGTGGAATTCAATCGGTTGAAAATTATGTTTTTTATAACTGAATACATAACTATTTTATTTTTAGGGGAAAATTCAACTATTTTGTTATAAGTTCGTCTCTTCGGGTGAAAAATTAATCTAATTCTTTGGAAAATTTTCTTTTCGGCTATGGATTCAACTATTTTGTAAAAAATTCTTCTTTTTTATTAAATTTATTATTAATATACCATTAAGCCTTGCGGATAAGCGTGACTCGCTCGGCAATGAAGAACTGCTAGAAAATTCATTTTTTTCTTATTAAAAATTGATTAAAAATGTAACTATTTCATTTTCAGAGAACACTTATCTTTTTCAATTGAAATTTTATCTTTCTAAGTTAGAAATTCTACTTTTGTTGTAGAAAATTAAACTATTTTGTTTAAAATTAAACTATTTCTTTGAAAGATCAAGTACTTGACAAAAAATTGTTTTTTTTCACATTGTTAAAATTTTAATTTTTAAATTGAAAATCTAATTTCTTATTGAAAATTTATAATTTTTAGTTGAAAAATTATCTTTTTTATTAAACATGTCAAATACTTTAGTAGAAAATTGAACTATTTGGTTTAAAATTTAAATATTTATTTAGAAAATTGACCAAAGTTTTGATGGGAAAAATTCAACTGTTTTGCGGATAATGCATGTATTTTTTTGAAAATATAACTTTATAAATAAAATAAATCTTTTTTTGTTGTTGAATAATTATTGCATAAAAAGGTGGAAAAAATAGTATTTGTCAGTTAAAAAGGTGGTTAAAATGCAGAAAACAATGTACCAAAGGAAAAAAGCAGCAACTTATTGACCGGTATGTGGAATGCAGGTTATGGTTACACGGCGTATAGTGTAAGGTTTCAACAGTGAAAAAATAGTGTTTTGCATAAAAGTGAAATAATTTTAATAATTACAAAATATAAAAAAATGTTGATAAAGCATTTTTAAAGAAATACAGTTGAAAATGAATAGATATCTATCATTATAAGTGGGATGTCAGTTTTGAAATTCACCTAGCTTTCAAATCACTGAAATAAATGCAAATGCAACTTTTTTAGTTTGAACATTTTTCTCTGAAAATTCGTACAATAAAAAAAATATTAACAGAAAATGATGAAAAAATTATTTGTAATAAATACGTGAAACTGAAAGAAATGGAAATATTTTTTTATTCATGTCTTTATATAGTACTTTTTAAATCAGAGTGACCACTTGGCGGGGAAGGTAGGAATTTTTTGTAACAGACGAGAAATATGTCAGTAAATTCATTTTTTGACTGGGAATTTTACAAATTTTGAGGAAAAAAATACATTTGATCACTTAAAATATTACGAATGTCGTATCACACGATAACTTACTATAAGCTCAATTAAGAATTTTTAGAAATGTTTATTATTATATAATATATATTATATAATATTTTATTTTAAAGCGTGAATTTGCAATGTAAAGAATTTTAAAATGCAGGTTTGGAAGACTTGAAAGAATTCATAATCCAGAGGGTTTGAATTTGAATATTTTTGATAAAAAAACATGTTGAGTTGAACAACTGTAAATACATGTAAATAATAACACGACTTTTTTTGGATAAACTGCAGTTCGAGTATAAATAATCGAAAAATACTTCCTTTCGAAAGACGATTTTAATCTCATGCTCGAAATTAAAGAAGGTACATGCAGATTTTAATGTTCAATATTCAACTGTTTCAATGAGAAAACATTAGTATTTAAAGAACTTTAAACATCGGATTAAACCTTCATAAACTATTTGTAATGAAAATAAGTTAAAATTAATAGAATGCAATGATCAAATGTAAGTATCCTTGTTTACATCCTTCATGCTTGAAAAATACCCGTCTCTGCGCGCACATAACCTCACCCACATATCACTTTTACTGCATTTCGCGCAATTTTTAATATACTTTTCAAGTGAACCATCGGGAATGTCACCCTTTCGATATATTAAACAGGATTTTGAAAATATAATAAAATAATAAGTACATTTCAAGTAGGACTTGGGCCGACGGATTTTCTCCTGGTCTATTAGAAATTTCTTTTTTGGGAAGTTTTTTAACTTCCAATTGTTCGAAATAGTTTTTTTCATCAATGTTTACTAATCCCGCATAAGTTTCAGTCAAAATTGACCGAAACTCACATGGAAGTGCTGTATATCTTTAGCGCTTGCGCAATGTCGTTTTCTTAAATGAAAAGGTCTATTATAAAAAGAAGATGAATGAGTCGAACTCGAAATATATCGAAAGTCGTAACGCCATTTGCTGATTCCTGATTGGCTTCTAATTTCAGTTTGAATGTAGACACAGTAAGCGGGAACTTTGACAATCGACATTGTGCAAAATTATCAATTATCCAAGTAATTATTTGACAAAAAATAATAATTTGATCGTTGTACATCTTTTTAATGTTTTTATTGTCGTTGTACATTTTTCTAATGTTTTTATTATATTATAATAGGTCAATTGTTTATGTAACAGACACCGATATGAATATTCAGGGTTGATAAGTGACGTGCGATTTCAACGACAAACAGTTACTGCAGTGTGGTTCCGATCCTGTTTCGAAGTCGAAGATCGAACGGTTCTCTCTTTCTATCTCCAAACGTTAGAAAAAGAGGTCCGTTCGAATTAAGACAGTGCACATGGTATCGAGCTAATTATACGGCCGTCAATTTTGTAATCAGGCATAGAAAGAGAGAATAATCTAGAAACCTGTATATTTATTTTTACAAAATTGTCAATAGCCAAGTAATTATTACTTGGCGTATCCCATAAGTAAAGACTGTACATAAAACTTTCGGTATGCCAGTTCCTTTATTTTCTGATTCCTTCTCCCGTATAAAAACTCAATCTAAAGATGCTCAATACTTACGAGAAGTAGATATTTTTATCTGGGACGAAGCTTCAATGGCGCCAAGGTATACTTTGGAATTAGTGGATCGAACATTACATGACTTCATTATTATTTACTTCACTAATTCTTGTTGGAGACTTTAGACAATTAGTGCCTGTGAAGAATCATGCAACTCGCAGCAAATTAGTAAATTTATCCATTAAATTCAGTTGACTTTGGAAACATGTCTCCGTATTTTCACTAACAGAATGCGGAAAGTATTTATTGTCGGTGGAGATGGTACTTTAAATGACAAGAAGAATTGCTTAATAGCCCCAGAAAAATATGTAGCTACTAGAACCGATGATATAATACAGACAATGTTTAGTAAACTTATTAAGGATCGAAGATTTGGAGATCTAGCAAAGACAACTGTATTATCAGCACGAAATGTTGATGTTGAAGAAATAAATTACGGAGTCGAGGAGCTATTGGACAAAACCACAGAACGAATTTTTACAAGTGTAGATAGTGTTGAAAATTGTGATAATGGAGATATAAGTGATGTAATACTCGTTTGAAAATAATCGAACTTGCAAATAATCTTCTACGATGTCGCATTTTAACAGGTGATAAGGCAGGGAACATTGTCTTTATACATCGTATTGCATTGTATTGTGAAGGACAAACTTTCGATACTATCGGGTTAGATCTTCGTAAAGAGGTATTTAATCATGAACAATTGTATGTAGCATTTTCCCGAGGTCGATATTGGCATTCAGTAAAAATGTTCCTAGGAGAGCAGCGGCAAAATAATATTATAAAGAATTATATGTATACAGAAATATTCAAATAATTTTTTATTCCTAAATAATTAAAAATAATATTTAAAACAAGTTAAGTTTCATTATAAATTGGATATTGCAAAATCAACCAAAACAAATTCACATATTCTTGGACAAAAATATAGGGTAAAATTAAACTACGTACATCTGTTAGTAAATAAATACATAAAATATGATAAAACGTAATACTTAAAAAAAATAGTACGCTCAGACAAATGAGAGGGAAACAAGAAATTAAAAGACGAAAGTTGTGATGAGAATGTGCCCACGCAGCAGGTGGATTTTTTCTTTTACTCTTTATTATGTTTTTCACGATTGAAATAAAAACTACGCACCCTATTAAAAAGTGATTCATAACAATTTTGTAGATCTTTTTCAAATGCACGATTTCTGTCTACTCATTTTTTTCCGTAGTTTGCATTAGCTTGGAGTTCTGAATCAGCATTAGGATAAATTATTCGTATTGTTTAATACTATAAATATCCGTACAGAGAATGTTTGAATCTTGAAAAAAAGTTGTCTCAAAAATGTTTGAAATGCGTTCACTTTTTGAATTTTTATCTAAAATGGCTGGTTAAGGAACTTGACCTTTAGTTTAGAACACTCAAAAATATACCAAAGGTCAAGCGAAACTGTAAACTCTTTCCAAAGTTATCGTGCTAACCAACTAAAAATATACAGACTAGAAGACAGAATAATTTTAAAAATATATTTTTCTGTATTAAGCGACAGCTCTGGAATTTCAATTTTTTTCATTTTATAAAATGTAAAAGTAATTATTAGCTCATTTGAGAAAGAATCGCGGAAATTTATACTTATAATCAGTATATTCTGTAGATATTTTATATGTTCAAAGATATCAATACAATTCTAAGTTGTTGCCAGGTATCTATATATTTTCCCAAGGTATAATTTCTCTGAACAATGAGCTACTCAAGTATTAAATATCACATTGTTTAAAGCAATTCTGAACCTACATCTCTTAAAAAGTATTACATAATACTTTTAAAAAAGCCTCCCATTATCTATCTGTGAATGGTTGAATGGTAGTTGAATAAATTTATTTAAAGTGTTAGAAAAAATAGGATTAAATAAAGCGTGGTCCACAAAAAGTATATTTTCAAAAATATCTGCCGTACAAAATGTTCCGTTTGGTGTCAAAATATCCCCTGAATATAGACATTATTTATAAAAAAAAAAAATATTTAGGGATCTCTCAAGTCTATTTTTGAACAAAATTGCGTTTTTAATTTCCACTATTAATTTATAATTTTACTTCAGTCCATATGCATTTTATCGGTTTTCTATTATAAAGTAAAAAAAAAACATTAATAGCAAAAATAAAAAAATATGCAATTTTTTGAAAATCATGGGCTAAAGAGATACCTAAAATTTTTTTTAATTCTGCCAATATACAGTGGATATTTTACACAAAAAGGAGCAATTTTTAGGGATCTAGCCATTTTAGAAGACAAAAATAAGGATATTTTTCAGACCACTATAATAAGTATAGAACAATTACGCAAGTTAATTATGAATAATCTTTTTCTTTGTCCTTATAAAAAGGAACCGTATAATTTTTGTATTTAAAATCAAATAGTGTTTCCTAATTCATGAAAGTAACTATATACATAGGGCGCCACGAAAGTTTTGCAATACAGACGAACCTTTTATAGTTTTTCGAAGTACTTTCTACCGCAGTGAATAAACTTTTCCATACGTCGAAACCAGTCATCGAACTAACCCTGTCACTTTTCTTCTGGAAGATCTGCACACGCTTGGTCCCACGCCTTCGAAAGGTTAATTTCGTTAGTAAATCGACGCCCTTTTAGTTGTTTTTTTACATCCGGAAATAAACCAAAGTCACAGGGAGCAAGATCTGGACTGTAGGGAGGGTGATCTAGAATAGTCAGTCCAGATTTGACCAAAAAAACTACTGTGAGCCGGTGTATTGTCATGGTGGAATAGCCAGGTGTTGAGTCGAGATTTCGGCCTGATGTTTTTGAGTTGTTTTATGACTTGGGGTAAAGGGGGCCGTTCATTTTTCGGAACGGTAAAAATTAAGAAAGGTAAAATTTCAGAATGGGTTATAATACATAATAGTAAAACTTAGGAATAGCAAAAAGTAGGAAAGAGCAATAAGTAGGAAATCCAAAACTCTGAAAGGTATTTCTTCGGAAACCAAAGAAGCGGAATGGGTGAAAATTCAGAAGCGTTAAAATTAGGAGGGTGAAAAATTAGGAATATGTAAATATACGGAGAGGAAAAATTCGGAAAGTAGAAAAATTCGGTATTATTACTAAATATACCTATTATCAGGTGTATAATTGTTTATTTATGGTAGCAAACAAATGCTTATCGCAGTGAATTTAAATATCATACAATAAATTTATGTTGTACGTTGAAAATTGTTTTTAAATGATATAATGATAGAAAATAATTATTTTTTCGTGAAAAATTGAAAATGATGGATATCATAAATTTATTATGATATGCTATTTAAACTTACTGTGATAAATATTTGTATTCTACCATAAATAAAAAAAACTATTCACCTTCTAATAGCAACATTTATTTACTATTCCGAATCTTTCTACTTTCCGAATTTTTCCTCTCCGTATTTTTACTTATTCCTAATTGTTCACCCTCCTAATTTTAACGTTTCCGAATTTTTACCCATTCCGTTTCTTTGGTTTCCGAATAAATACTATTCAGAGTTTTGGATTTCTGATTTATTCCTTTTTCCGAATTTTTGGTATTCCTAAGTTTTACCATTATGTATTATAGACCATTCTGAAATTTTACCTTTCTTAAATTTTATCCGTTCCGAAAAATGAACTGGCCCCGGGGTAAACATACCTGAGTGTACCAGGAACAGGTGAATGTACGCTGGTTTTTCAGTACGACCCTATACACAATGCCGCGTTTCCCAAAGAATACTGCAATCATTCTTTTGTTTACAGATCGAGACTTCCGCACCTCCACTGGAGCATCCTCATCCTCAAACAGCCTGATCTTGTTTTGTGATTTTGTTCGAACGTCGTAATAATAAAGCCAGGTTTCGTCGCCAGTTATAATACGAGGGTAGTTCAATAAGTCCTTAGAATGACCAACAGATGGCGCGCGAATCGCTCCAAATCATCTGTTTTCAGTCAGCACCACTTCCGACTAGAT
>NC_046661.1:76915185-76923199 GCF_010883055.1 Belonocnema kinseyi | reverse complement strand
CATACGTTAACGTGAAAGGGTGGTTTTTCGGAAATTATAATCAGAGGGAAAATTTCAAGTGGCATGTAATTAATTTGAAGTTCTAAATCATTTTTATATTGTTCAAGGTGGTTTTCCCACTTGTAAAACGTTTTTGATGACGAGAGGAGGGTATGTAGGACTTTAGGGGTAGTTTGTCGGGTACGTATGATACATTATCGAAGAGCAAAAAAAGAGGGGAAAAAATATCAACTAACAGTGTTTTCTAAGTTGTATTATTTGTTATGCTTTTTCTTATAAAGGGTTTTTCAGTAAGAGCGCTACAAAAGTTTTTTTAAATAAAACAAAAACGGTTTTGGATATAAATGAAATTCTTTATTCATTTGAAGGTACATTCGATGCCATTATGTATCTAACTGGATTTCTTTTGCATGTCCACCACGGGCACGCTTGCAGAAGTCCAGACGCTGATCCCAATTTTCGACGGTTTTCAAGCATAATTCGGCCGATACTGCTGCAATTTCACGTTCGATATTCGTACGAAGTTCATCGATCGTCGTTGGCTTGTTGGCACAGACCATAGACTTGACGTAGCCCCACAGGAAATAGTCTAACAGCGTCAAATCGCACGACCGAGGCGGCCAATTGACTGGGCCATTTCGTGAGATAACACGCTCACCAAACTTGGTTTTCAATAAATCGATTGTGACATTCGCTGTGTGGCTTGTGGCGCCGTCCTGTTAAAACCACATATTGTCCAAGACCATATCATCTAATTCGGGCCAAAAATATTCGGTTATCATTGAGCGGTAGCGATTCCCATTCACAGTAACGTGCCGGTCTTGATCATCACGGAAGAAGTACGGCCCAATGACGCCGCCGGCCCATAAACCGCACCAAACCGTAATTTTTTCGGGATGTAATGTTGACTCATGGAGTTCGTATGGATTGCTGTCTGATCAATAACGCATATTTTGCTTATTGACGAAGCCATTCAGCCAGAAATGAGCCTCATCGCTGAAGATGATTTTTCGATGAAAATCCGGATTATTTTCAAGTTGTTGCTCAGCCCAATTCACGAACATATGTCGCTTCTGGTGGTCAAGCGGCTTCAGTTCTTGCGTCAATTTGATCTTGTAAGGATGTAGGCCAAGATCTTTTCGCATAATACGGCACAACGACGTCACAGATAAGCCCAACGCTTGAGAACGACGTGTGAGAGACTGATTTGGGCTTTCCTCAATTGATGCGCTAGCGGCAGAAATATTCTCGACACTACGGGCATTTCTTTGTCTCACTGGCACGGGAACATTTTGCACTGCACCTGTGAATTCAAATTTTTCCACTAGACGCTCAATTGTTGATCTGGCAGGACGATTATGACGACCATAAATTGGACGTAGCGCTCTTAAAGTTGAGGCAACTGACTCCGAATTTTGGTAGTAAATTTTAATAATTTCGACTCGTTGTTGGATCGTATATCTTTCCATGATGAAATGGCAAATCTTACTGAAGAGAAATGTCAAAAGAGCCGGAAAAAAATTGCGTCGTTTGCTGTCACTATCGGTCTACTTTTGTAGCGTGCCTATTGAAAAACCCTTTTATATATATATATATATATATACGTTCTGCTGTCCACATTCACGTAGAAGGGTAGCTTTTTGGGGAAAGGATAATGAGGGGGAAATTTTAAAGTGTTATGTAATTAATTTTCAACTTTAAAGCATGTCTACATTTTAAAAGGTGGTTTTTCAACGCTTAAAACGTTTTTAATCACGAGGAGAGGGTATGTGTGACTTTGGGGTAGTTTTTCGGTAACGTACCATATTTTATCGGAGAGCAAAAAAGGAGCAAAAAAGTATCAACTGACTTTGTTTTCTAAGCATTAATATTATTTATTACTTTTATATATATATATGTGTGTGTGTGTGTGTGTGTGTTCCGATGCATACGTTCATGTAGAAGGGTAGTTTTGGGAATATTATAATAAGAGGCAAATTTGAAAGCTTCATTTTATTAATTTTGAGTCCTAAATCATTTTTATATTGTTCAAGGTGGTTTTTTAACTTTAAAAACGTTTTTGATCACAAGGGGTGAGTATGCATGACTTAGGGGTAGTTTTTGGGGAACGTATTATATATTATCAGAAAGCAAAAAAAGAGCAAAAAAATATCAAATAACAGTTCCTTCTAAGTTGGACTATTTTTAATGCTTTTTTCAAAGATGTATATGTTCCGCTGCATAGATTCAATAGGAAGGGTAGTTTTTCGGGAAAATTATGAAGAGGGGGAAAATTTGAAGTGCCATGTGATTAATTTGAAGCCCTAAAACATGTTTACATTGTTGAAGGTAGTTTTCCCATTTTGAAAAAGTTTTTAATCCCAGGGGGTAGTTGTGTAAGACTTAGGGGTAGTTTTTTGGGAAACGTAATATATGTCATCATAGAGCAAAAAAAGCAAAAAAATCTCCACATATCGGTTATCAAATTATAATCATTTTTAGTGAGTTTTCGTAGATGGCAGCGCTGAGTGGACGGACCTTTTATTTTTTATTATTTCAAATAGAAAAATTTGTAGTTTTAGAGTTTTAATTTGTTGAAATTTTGTGACTGCAAAAAATTTTTGCGAACCGCGAAAATAACGGGAATTTATTTCCTCGACTAAAACTGCCACCCTGAAAAAACTTGGCATTGTCAGGGATTTTTTTTTATAATTGAGGGTGGCCTATTTTATCGAGGAATATAATTCCCGGTTTTTCTAGGTTCGCAAATATTTTTCATGGTCAATAAAATAAAAATGTTTACACTCCAAAGTCAAACATTTTTCCATTTGACACACCTTTCAATTGAACAATTTTAAATGAAATGCAGTTAAACAGAGAAATTTAGAATTTTAAACTTTTATAAATTATAGAGTTCAAAGATTCAAATTCATTCCTAAAAGTATAAATGCACCTTATCATTTTCACTGTTCTAAATTAAACAGTTAATAAATCAACTTTAAAATTTTCAAAATTATATTATTTTAAGCAATTTTAAGCTAGAAACATTAAAAATTAAAAAATTAAAGTTTTTTTAACTGAACACTTCTCAAACTAAAATTTAAATTATTTTCATTTGAAATAGTTTAAACATTTCTGAACAGTTTCAAAATTTTATTTCAAGATCTTGAGAAATTAATAATTGCTTTAAAAAATTTTAAACTTTAAATTACTTTTGAAATTTGTTCAGAACTTCGAAATATCTTCTGAAACAAATCGAATTTTTAAAAGATCCTGCTAACTATTTGTAGAAAAAAATTTGACTCACTTTTAGTTTTGAAAAGATTCAAAATCAATTGAAAATTTGAAATCGTTTCAAGTAATTTAAACGAGGTGTATGTACCGACAAAGTTTGGCTATTCGAACTGCAAATTTTGTGCAAATAGCTACAGTCCAATTTAAAAGAAAATGTAGATTTTTGCAGATTCCAAATAAAAAAATTTAACGCTTTTTAGGGACTGTGAAACCCTTTAAAAATATATACATTTTCTTAAAATAATTCATGTTGAAAAATTATTTCAAGAGAATATTGTCGAGATTTTAAAAGATTTCAAAAATTGTCATAAAAGAATCATGCAAATTAAAAAAGAATTACTTAATATCTTCCAGATTCTTTTTCGACAATTTTAAAAATCTTTTTCAGTCTTTTAAATTAATTTTTCAACATAAAAATCATTTTAAATTTTCCTAAGAATCTGAATAAAATGTTTTTATTCTTTTGAAACCTTTCACAGTTCTTAAAGAGCTTCTACATTTTTTCGTTGAAATCTATAAAAATCTGTAAAACTGTAAAGGATCTTCAAAATTTTCACGATTCAGGGTTTTCTATGCCAAACCATGCGGTTTCAAATTCACTACTTTTAAATATTTGGTTTTAATTTACTCGTCCTAAATGAACAGTAAAATATTGCTAAATATTGAATAGATATTCTTTCTCTTAATTAAAAAATTTTTAATTGAATGGGTTAAAAATTGAATATTTAAAATTTTTTAATGACTAATACTCTTAAATAAAAATAGTTTAAGTTGTATCGTTAAAATATATAAATGCTTAAATTTTAAATGGATTTAGAATCATTTTGTCAAATAAATTATTGTTCTTTTATTATTACTCAAAGTTTTCGCTTTGCATCTGTGCTAAAACTATCTAGATATAATTTACACTGGTTCAACATATTTTATAAAATATGTTTTAATAATTATTATCTGTTCTAAATTTGGAAAATTTCATAACAAAGAGCCATCGAAAAGACATTCTTAATAAATTTGATCAACAGAAATTGAGCATATTCATTCAAAACAAGCCAAACTCAAAATTTAATTAGGGGAAATGTTTTAATAATTTTAATAATCTTTAAAACAATTTTTTTACATTTGCAAGCATGGTAGCGGAGAGTTATCTAAAGAACTTTTCTGGTCGATTCTGTAAAAAATTAAACCTATCGTTGAAAAACAGCCAAATTCTGAATTTTTTAATAAAAAGTGTTAAAATTATTATTAATTCTCGGAAATTTGCAAATATTTATAGAAAATATTTATAAGTAAGATATTCTCCGTTCATTCCGTAAAAATTGAGCGTATTCGTTGAAAAATAGCTAACTCTGAATTAGTTTAATACAATTGTTTGAATAATTAGTAATTCTCCTAAATTTTCAAAAACATCAACGGAAGAACATCCTTAGTTGATTTCCTGAAAAAATTGAGCATATTCTTTGAAAAATGGCCAAACTGTGAATTTTTTTATGCAAACTATTTACATAATAAATAATTTTTGTAAATTCACAAAGTGCCATAATAAGAGTCACCGGAAAGACATTCTTAGTGGATTGCGCAAAAAATTGAGTCTTTTCATTGGAAAATAGCCAAACTTTGCATTTTTTTAATAAAAAGTGTTTGAATTACTAATAATTCTTGGAAAGTTTGAGCAGTTAATAATTTTGGTAAATTTGCAAAACATCACCGCAAAAACAGTTTTCGTTGATTCCCTGAAAAAATTGATAATATCTGTTGAAAAATAGCCAAACTGTGAATTTTTTCATGCAAATTATTTAAGTAATGAATCATTTCTGTGAATTTACAAACCATCACATAGTTAGAGTTACCGGAAAGACATTTTTAGTAGATTCCGTAAAAAACGGAGCCTATTCCTTGAAGAATAGCTAATCTCTGAATTTTGTTATAAAAAGTATTTAAATAGTTGACAATACTTGAGAATTTGCAAATCATTAAAGAAAACATTCATCAGAACGACAGTCTCAGTTAATTCCGTCAAGAATTAAATATTTTCGTTGAAAGAGAGCCAAATTCTGATTTTTTTTTTAAATTGTGAATTTGCAATGTATCACAGTAAAGATTAATTGGAAAAATATTGTTAGTTGATTCCGAAAAAAGGGAAATTAGCCTATTCCTTGAAAATCTCAAAATTGTGATTTATTCATTATTTTTTTTAACAATTGTCAAACAGCGCTATTTTTAATAAAAACTAATTAAACTTTTATTTCTTTTACATTTTCTACCACAATCCTGAATTTCAATGAGTTAATCATTGTCCATCCTGAAAATAACTTTATTTTATTAAATTTTTGTAACGTAATGAACCTGTTTTGTAATTATTCGCTTCAACTGGAAATTATTTTTCGATTTTTTTTAGAACTGATGTAAAAGCTTCTTTAATAAATCTTTAAATCGTAAAAAAGGAACTTTTCTGCCCAACCGCCTTCTCTCACAATGTTCGAGATCATGTAAAATTTAAATTCAGTTTGGGAATCTAAAAGTGTTTCTGCTGGGTTAATTTGGCGTTATCGAGGGATATTCAGAAACTCCTAAAAAGTTTGTTGGCTTTTACGTACCTTATATCGTTTTCAAGATAACTAAAATTTTATTGTTATTGCAATTTTGGAAATAATTTATTGGGTTAGTTCTAAGTAAGCGAGATGCATAGCTTCAAAATGGTCTGAATTTCTTATTATTTTATACGTATCTTTCCTGGTTTTTAATATAATTAAACATTTTTATTTATTTTTTATCATTTTATTTTGAAAAAGTTTTTGTTGAGTTAGTTAGGGCCGATTGAATACTATAACGCCTTTAAAACTCATGCAAACGTTCTCAGTTAGTTTGGGGTTTTTGAGAACCACCCCCTTGTAGAAAACCATGAAATAGACGTTCTAAAAATTTTGAAATTTTCTGACGTTATTGAATATATACATAAACTATGAATAATAGTTATGCCTCAAGTGTGCGTCTACGATGACATTTCTCACATCTGACTAAAGTTATATCAAAGTTATTTCAAATTAAAAATGAGCATTGTTAGAAACGGTTTTTTAAATCGAAGAGCATATACCCATTGTTCATATTTCATATTTTTCCTTTCTCTTCAGGTAGAAGTTGAAAAGCTCATAATATTCCTCGAAAGAGTCTCAACAAAACTCTTTGGTACATTGTACTCAAAAATTGAATTTAAGACAAATATTATTTTTTAAGTTAATAATTTTATAATTCTTAAAATAAATGTTTTAAATTTAAAGGTATCCAAACAGATTTGTAGAGAATCTTGCAAGAAACAAAGTAAGACCTGCAAACATTAGACTAAATAAAAATTGCAAAATATTTTTTTCTAAAGTTCACCTCCTATTCTCTTTCGAAATTAGTTACAATTAACAGACGCCATATTCTTCTCGAATTATGAGCTATTTTTCGAGAATAATATTTGTTTTTGTAGCAATTGTTGATATAAGTTGTTGGCTTTAGGGTCAGGTGAATTGAAACTAATCAAGTTGTTTCAAACGTTTCGTCATACAATGGTGGCTCCCATCAGTGAGTTTCATTTAATCTCTGAAAAGTACATAATTTCTTGTAGGTACGTAGTCTTACAATTGGAAGCTTTATTCTTTGAATAATATCTCAGTTGTGAAATTATAAATATGAATTTATTTTTAATTTAAATGTTATGTAATTTTATTCATAACTATTGATAAATCTTGCAGTATTCTTAAAACATGATTTTATTTTACCGAAGTACAATTAATGAGAAAACAATAGCAAATGTAGTAGACAAAGATTTGTCATCAATTTTTTATTTTATTTTAAAAACATTGCAATCAAAAAAACTTTACAAATTATTTTTTCAGTGACGTATAAGCAATAAAATGAAATTTTCATTTTTTTATGTTTTAAATTAAATTAAATTATTATTTTTTGTTCTTTTTCAAAAAATCTATTGGAACGAAAAAATAACTTTCAACGCGATTGTTTGTAGCAGAAAAATAATGTAAGTAATGAATTTTTCAGTTATCTAGAGGAAATATTTATATGAAATTAGTTCTTGTAAATTTATAATTCTACATTAATATCAATAATGAATTGTAAAAAACCTTTAGCAGATGTCAAATTATTGTTTAGTAGGCAAATATACTTTAAATAAATGGTATGCCCAATTAAATTTTCGCATTAATGAAAATACACATTGTGAAGAAAGATTGCATTTAAACTGTTTCAATTTTAAAAGTAGAATAATTTTATCAAGCACAATATAATAAAAAAGAATATTGCCAATAGAAGATTGTAGTTGTATAATATTTATTTATATTTGGTACAAATTCTTATAAGGTTAGTAACAACATTATTACACTAATTCCGATAAAATTAAAATAAATTTTTCCACACACACACTCATACATACACATATATATATAATTAAAAATTTGTCATAAGGACAACCGCAGGATTTCGCCGGGAGCGGGTGCTAATCTGAATAATTGCACCCGCTTCCAGCGAAATCGCGGTAAAATTTCAGCCATAACCACGTCTCACAACCGTGAGATAGGTGGTTACAGTCTGTAAAGGAATCAATACGACGATCCAGCAAAAGCTTCGTGCACCCTAAGAAAATAGAGCGACCCAAGGACAACCGCCTTCTGCATTTTTCCCGCAAGTGTTCTAGCATATTGTTGACACGCAGGGATGCTTTTTAGGCTATTAGCAAGTGAAAGCT
>NC_046661.1:76909558-76915085 GCF_010883055.1 Belonocnema kinseyi | reverse complement strand
CAGACTTTTTCAATTGAGTTTTCCAACGCATCGTGTTCAACATCGCAGTTGTGGTGTCCTATAGCTTCATCTCCGAATTGTTTCCTAAAATAGTCTCTGAAAACCTCTAGTATTCCATCTGCATCATATACCATTTCCCCTTTACTATTTCTCATGTTGACAATTTCTGTACTTCTGTTCCCTTTCATTTTTTTATAAAGTAGTTTCTTGCTTACTTCAAACTCGTTTTGTATTTTTATCTCTTCTTCTGCTCTAATTGTATCTTTACTTTCTTTAACTAATCGTTTAAGTATCTTGTTTTCGCGTCTATAATCATTTCTACGTCTACTTATTTCCTCATTGCTAAGACCTGCGATGTTCAAAGTTCTCTTGTACGCTTCTATTTTTGCTTTTTGGGCAGCCTGAATTTCATCATTCCACCACGCATCACCAGACATTCTTCCTACAACTGCGGTACCACACACTTCGATCGTGCATCTAACAAGGATATCCCGTAACATTGTCCAGGCATTCAGGACCCATTCAGGACCTATTCAGGACCCCTCATGACCCTTGTAATTCTTTCAAAATAAAATTATCTTTCATAGGGACTTTAAAAAGATTCAAGGGTAAGGATTTTAAAAGGATTCAGCGAATACGTATACTGTTTATAGAAAACTATAATTTTATTTTAATATTTATAATAATTATATTTAATATTTCTGAAGACACTGGTTTAAAATACATTTGTTCAATCTTTTCTAGAAAATAAAACATAAGTAAATGTTATAGAAAACGAAATTACTAAAATGATGTGTTTGATCAATATTATACTGTGTTAAATATATTTTATAAATTTTTTTAAATATTTCAAATACAGTCTTTTAGGTATTTAAACTTGGTTTTCACAATCTATTTTCTATGAATCTGTGGAGTTTCTTTTTTTGTCAAGTTTAGGATGTAATAAGAAAGTTTTGTCGCAGTATGCGCTTTGTCTTTAAACAATAAAGTCGTCCTTTAAAATCATATTCAGAAGAAGAAAACTTTTTATTTTTCTGCAGTGTGATCAAGAATAATTTTGAAAGAATAATTTCCATTTCCTATTGGATTTAAGGAAAAAATTACAAAAAGATAAGTTTTTATCGTAGATTGAAATTGAAACTTTCTTGATTTTCATTTCATCAGGCAGTTTTAACCGATTAATAGTTAAATAAACATTTACAGGGTGGCCGCTGGACCGGGAAAGTGACTGTGAATTGGCAGTACATTTATTTCTTGACCCGGGATTAAGAAAATTTGTAGAAAAAAATGGGTCCAAGTTTGATTTCGACAATTAAAAAAAAATTAGTTGAATTTTGATCCTTTTCAATTATAATATCATTCATTTTACAATGCATCATTCAAAAATATTTTCCTTACAAATTCTTCATTTTTTATTTTTATTTTTAAGCCTTCATTTTTAATTTAAAGAATTTTAAAATGCAGTTTTATATAGAGTTATAGAGACTTGGCAAATTCAAAATTAGTAATGTTTGAAATCGACAATTTTGGATAAAAACCTTTTTAGTTGATCAAATGTGAATATAAATCATAATGGTTTAAAGAATTAAACTATAAATTAAGGATTAACAAATGCATCATAATTTATTTTACAAGACGATTCGGAATCAGTTCAAAATTTAAGACTTTCGAGATTTTAACGTTAAAAATTAAATTGTTTCAATTGGAAAGTTTTAGTAGTTAAAAAAATGTAAATGCTTGATTTTAACTTTATAAACTATTTCTAATTTTTAATAACTTCAAAATAATATATACATAATTGAAGGATTTTATTAAAATAAAAATATTTTTTTGTCTAAAAATCTGACATTTTTTAATTAAGAAAAATAACTATTGCTTAATATTGAAAAATATTTGATTGTTTATGTAAAATCAGTCATTATAAATCGTATATTCAAAACTAAATGAAAAACTAAACTTTGAACGTTACAATTTCAACTTTTTTATTTGAAAAGATTTAATTTACGAGTAAAATTGTTGAATTTTAATGTTCCATAAATATTGCACACCTATAATTCCTAAAAAAATCGAGTAAGTTGAAAAAATATTTAGATGGTCTGAAATGATTTAAAATTAATTTGAAATTTTTAATAATTTAAAATAATTTGAACAAAGTGTCCATAATCCGGTTATTCCTACCTAAATTTGTGTGCAGACAGCGCATTAGGGCCTAATTTAAAACAAAATATAGATTTTCGCAGATTTCGAACAAAAAATTTAAAAGCTTTTAAAATTTATAAAAGGCTTCAAAAGAATAAAAAAACATTTTATTACAAGTCCTAGGAAAATTGAAAATCACTTTTTACTTTGAACAATTAATTTTAAGAGAATATTTAAAAAGATTTCCAAAATTGTCAAAAATGAATCTGGAAGATTTTAAGGAAATATCTTTTATTTTGCAGGATGTAAAAAAAATTTTTAGGAAGAATTTGAAAAATTTTAAAAGATATTCAGAAACTCTGAAAAAATTTCAGAAATAATTTAAAATTTTAGAAAATGTAAAACAACATGTAGATGTTTCAAGATCTTTAAATACAAATTTTGAATTTTTTTAAAGCATTTTGAAATCATTTAAAATTCCAATAATTTAATTTTTAATTTAAGATAGTGTTAAGTTTCTAACAAAAATGTAATCGTTTTATTTATATGTTTAACTTAAAATAGCCTAAAACGATTTGCATCTCAATTTTTTGTTACTTTAAATTGACAAATTTTTAGCTTTAGAGTTCAAATTTTTTAATTTCATTGACCATACAAAATTTTTGCGAATCGGGAAAAAACTGGCAAATGACTAGGAATTTTTTTTGTGATTGAAACGATCACCCTGTTTTAAGGTTATGAAATCGAGATGTTAATTAAAGTAAAACAAAATTTTTTAAGGCACAATCATTTCTCAGAAATATGAAAGATACACAAATGTTAATAAATTCTTAAAACAAGTAATTAACTTCAAATTCAATTCTGCTTTTTAATCATTATTATCATAGCATAAAAATATTATTAGCTCCTGATGAAAAATGTTCCTGGTGAGGCAGCTTGAAAGACCTCGACAAATTTTGGATCCTCGTAGTTTAAAAAAGACGGATAAATAGTAAAGAAATGAGAAAGTCTAGGTTTGGATCTCTATCTTTCATCCCTCTCTTTTTTCAATTTTCATATATCTGCCCCTAATGAGCCGTTTTTCAATGTTATTAAAAAGCATATTTATTTTATTTTAACACTTTTTGTACAATTACTTTGCACAAATTAATTTTTTAAAGTATTTGTTTCTAAAAACAATTTTTTTTAAAGAACATACTTTTTTAAGTCCTCTTGTGCAATTTTGTTGCCCAATTTGATTTTTTAAATTGGGCGTTTGTTTAAAAAAAAAACTATTTTTAAATCTTCAAGTTATAGTTGAGATATTTGGCCTTAAAGTTAGTCTGTACACATACACTACATTCTGCCTTTATGTGTGTTTGGCCGCGTGGAAAATTGTAAATGACTGCTCAAAAGATACTTTATCAGGTCTGTGATTTAGCTCTGATGAAGCACAAAATACAAAATTAAATATTTATGACAAATTT
This sequence comes from Belonocnema kinseyi, assembly GCF_010883055.1. Classification (NCBI taxonomy): domain Eukaryota; kingdom Metazoa; phylum Arthropoda; class Insecta; order Hymenoptera; family Cynipidae; genus Belonocnema; species Belonocnema kinseyi. Next base: position 76,911,480 of record NC_046661.1, on the reverse strand, counting down.
AGCAATATGTAGTAAATTTTACTGATATGAAAAATTCTGATGTCTGAGATAAATCATCCTTCTCCTTCCACTCAATATTCAACAGTATATATAAACCCAGTCACTTTTCACGAAATCTTCAAAAAATAATATCTAGTTCTCTATTGCTGTCTCTACGTGTTACCAGAAAAAATGACGATCGCCAGTCTACTCTTTGCCTGCATTGCTTTGCCTAATTTTACATGTAAGTGTAGCTAATATAATATTAATATAATTAAAATAAAATAAAATAATTTAAAACAATCTTATAAAATAATAGAATAAAATAATTCATATTCTCAAAATGTTACAAATACACCGTGGATCTGGAAATAAAGGCTTCCATATTAAATTTTGTTCGAGAGCAAGATAAAGACACTTTGTGATTGTTCAATATGCTCTTGATACATAAAATATTAAAATTATTAATAATAATCGCTTGGGGATTGTATTGAACCTCAGAAATTAATTTTGTTTCAAACGTTTCGGCACACAATAGTGACCTTCATCAGTGAGTTTGATAACATGCATCTGTGAAAAGTACATAATATTTTTTAGGTATGCAGTTTTACAATTGGAAACTTTATTCTTTGATTAATATCTCAGCTGTGAAATTATAAACATGATTTGATTTTAAATTTAAATGAAATGTGATTTTATTCATAAGTATTGATAAATCTTGCAGTATTCCTAAAACATTATTTTATTCTAGAGAACAATACCAATGTAGTAGAAAAGGATTTGTCACCAATTTTTTATTTTATTTTAAAAACATTGCTTGTAAATTTGAAATTCTGGATTAATATCTATAATGAATTGTAAAAAACCTTGTGCAGATGGTAAATTATTGTATATTAGGCAAATAGACTTTAAATAAATTTTATAATCAAATAAATTTTCGCAGTAATAAGAATACAGATTGTCAAGAAACATTGCATTTAAGTAATGATAAATTATAATAATTCTTTTCCCTTCATTTCTCGTTTCCAAAACTGTTTCAATTTTAAAAGTAGAAACATTTAAAAAATCACAATACACTAAAAAAGAATATTACCAAAGGAAGATTGTAGTTGTATAATATTTGTTTGATTATGCTTTTAAATTCAAAACTTGTAGCAAAAGAATTCGTGAACACATGTAAAAAATTTTTGAGATTTTTAAACACATTTTTTAGTTAAATAATTATTTTTTTGTTATATGAAGATTAATGAGGTACAACTAATTCTTCAAACATTGTATTCTGGCATAATTTGGTTAAAAACAAATATTGTCATTGGAAAAAGACGCGGCCAGGTGATAACTAACACTGTTGTAAAGTTAGTAAAATGACAAAAAACTTTATTTTTTCTTTTGAAGAAATATTTTTTTCAAACTGTTTCTTTAATAATTTTTATACAGATAATTATAAATTTTTACATTCTCCTTCATGCGATTGTAATGTAATCGTCCAAATTTTCGATCTCTGGTTTTTAACGGATCTTTATGTTTCGGCACTTACAGAATCCGAAAATCATAAAATTTTGTTGATGTCTGTCTGTATGTCTGCATGTATGTCTGGGTGTATGGTTACCTGAATGTTGTAGCCACGTTAACTTTTGATGGATTTGTCCAATTAAGCCCGCATTTCATACACTTCCGAAGGTCCCCAAAATGAAGGTTAAGTTCGTTAATCAGACATTTCCAACCAAAATTAAAAATTAAGAGCATTTTCAAAATTTTTTTTTAATTTTATAAATTTTTGTCAAAGTTTCTTATACACGGAGAAACTCTTGATCGTAAAATTTGGCATTATAATATTTTTTTTACACCATTAAGCCATTTCCCTTTCGGGGTAGGCGTGACTCACTCGGCAGGGGGAAGGAGTAGTGTGTGGATGGGATAGAGATTTTTCAGATTGATCCAGA
>NC_046661.1:76903823-76909458 GCF_010883055.1 Belonocnema kinseyi | reverse complement strand
AGCTCCAAGGAGATTATGTTGAAAAATAAAAAAAAATTTACCCAAAAAAAATTGTTTTTATACTTCATTCTAAGGACTTATTGAACTACCCTCGTATTCCACGAAAACAATGAGAATTTAAAAAAACGGAAAAGCTGCACTTTCTACCAAATCGTTGAGCATTGCAACTCAAAAGACCACTTTTCTACAAAAAAGCAATAAAATTTCAAATGAGACTATGAATCTTTAACCAAAAAAGTGAATTTTGAAGAATCTGCAGAGTTTAACTTTCAACCAAGGAGTAAGATTTTCAATTTAAAAAGATGAATTTTTAATAGAAGATTTAATAGTTGATATTTTAATTAAAAAAATCTAAATTAAAAACAGTTGGATTTAACCTGCAAAAATGAATTTTCAACCAAATACTTGAATCCTCCACTTAAACCAATTAATCTTCAAGAGTTGCATTTTGAACAAAAAAATTGATTTTCGTCCGAAAAATACAAATAAAAAAAATTAAACCAAATTATTTAATTTTCGAACCGAAAATTATGAATCTTCAGTCAAAACTATAGCAAAACTAAAGATGTCAGAAAAAACAGCTTTCTATCAGTTATCTAAGAGAAGATAGTTATAAACAATTACAAATTGTTTAAACAGCTTTGTTTGTTAAATTACATTATTTATTATTGCACTAAGTAAAAAGTGGATGAACAGTTTAATATTGCTAAAAAACCGCAGCTTCATAGCATTAATAAAGAAGGACATAGTTATAAGCAATAATAATTTGTTTGAATAATTATTTTTTCTAAATTGAACTAATTAATAATTCACCCTAAGTGAAGAGTAGACAAATAATTGTAAATGTTAGAAAAAAAGGAACTTTGTAGTGTTATTTAAGTTGAATATTAATAATAGTAATAATAAATTGTTTGAGCAATTGTTTTGTTAACTTTAATTAATTATTTGACTAACTTTGATTGAAAATTTGACAAAAAGTGAAATGTTTTTGAGAAAACTACTATTTTTAAACACTACTCTAAGAGAATGTTTCTAACAATAATAATAAATTATTAAACCATTTATATTTGTTAATATTAATTATTACCTTAATCTTGATGAAAATAGGACAAAAAGTGGAAAATGTTTGAAAAATCCGCGACTTTCTATCTCTGTTCTAAGAAAAAATTGCTAAAAGGAATTTATTTAAACTTTTAATTATTTTCGCTATAAAGTAGGGTTTTATGTATTAGAAAGAGTTTGTATTAAAAAAACGCAGAAAAATCATAATTAGTCTAAAAAATTGTCGAAACCCATTTTTCAATTATGGGGTTTTTTTGAAATTTTTTGTATTTAAAATTGTATCATTATTGTATTAAAAACTTTTATAAATGTAAAATATGCAAATTTCAAACGCATTTAAATGTTTAATTATTCCATACAATTTATTTTAAATTTTCAAATTTACAATATATTTGTTGAGCTTTTTTAGTTTAAACCGTATTTTTTCTGAATTTCAAGATCTCATCATCATTAATGTTAATGTATACGCAGAACTAATAATAAAAATGTCAATTTTCAAAGCTTCAAGCGTGACTACGAAATAAAAAAAAATCTCAAATCAATTGTTAATTAATTTCTTACTTCCAGTCCCAAAAAATTATTCAAGATTTTTTACTTATAACCTACTGATATATTCTTTTAAAAATTACTAATTAAATCAGCAATCCCCGATAATGATGTTCTGCGAAAAGATTCATCTAAAAATTTATTTGTTAAATACAAATTTAAAAGGCTACTGGACTGATATAAACTGGTGGGCGACCTTAAATTGCCACTTTGAGCCTAAAATATATATTCTAGACACAAAGGTCCTTCATGCAAAATTTGTACATCCTGTGACCAACTTTTCTCTAGGACCCAAATTTGACACACTTTTCCCTTCTTAAGAACCACATCCTCCTCATTTTTGGCATTCTTTTCGTAACAAAGTATATAGACTCACGTGAGAAGACAGTGTCCATTCAAGTGATATGGTATTTTGTATTTTTACCTTTTAAACTTGAACTTTAGGAACTAAGCTTAAGGGGCTTAGTCCGTAGGGTGGCGCCTTCAATTCTGAAAAAGGGCTTTTGTAATTTCAAGGGTGCATTCATGTTTGGCAGATTCCAATTCAGGTGAAGTTTTGACACATTTTTTTCAGTTCATAGGAAAAACTAGGCTTATTTTGAGTCGGATATTGACCTAAGATTGAGATAAAGGATTTTCAATTCAAAAAGGACTTAAATTGAGTTTTTGAAGATGAAAAAACAATTACTAAAAGTTTTCCTCGGTAACGGCCTGAAATGAGGCCTGCAAAAATAGGATGCAGCAAAAATTAATCTAGCTTTTTAACGTGTGTTCTGATTTTGACGTGCGCAGTTCCAATTTGAAAATGAGAAACATATTGTTCATTAAATAACAGTTTTTGAGACAAAAATAGACCTACAGACAGAAAAGGGGTTGGAATTAAGGTGTAAAAAAATAAGAATTTTACTATTTGTTGTTAACTTAAACATTATTTTGCTTACACCTTAGAATTAAATTAACATTTTGTCTTTGATTGTTTAAATGTAAAATTCAGAACATTTTTGGACTAACAAAAAGACTCTTTTGACAAAATTACTTAATTGGTTATTTAATTCTTGTGAATTCCTTTAAAATCTCTTATATCTCTTAAATTTATTTTAATTAAAGAGTTTTAATTAAAAATTTCTTGTGCATTATTTTTCATTCTTTTGAATCCCTTTGATTTATTTAAAATCCATTTTAAGCATTTTAAATTCATTTGAACAATTCAATTCACTTCAACTTTTTAAAATTCATTTGAATTCTTTCGAAAATTTTTTTTTAATCCCTTTGAATTATTTTAAACCCCCATGAATTCTTATGATTTCCTTAGGACTCTCTAAATTTCTTTGCATTCCTATGAATTTTTTTTAATGGTTGTGTATTATTTTAAATTATTTTAAATTGCTTTTAATTGTTGTTATAATTCACCCTGAACTATTAAAAATTCTTTTTAATTCTTTTTAATTGCATTGATTTCTTTTAAATCCTTTTAAATTCAATTTGATTCCTTTCCGTTATTTTAAATACCTTGAAATTATTTTTACCTCTTTCAATTCTTTTAAATGCCTTAAATATCTTCGGAATTCTTTTGAATTTTTCTGGATTTTTTGGACTTCTTGTGAATTATTTTCAATTCTTTCAAATTCCTATGAATTACTCCTATTAATTCATCATGTGTTATTAGACATTCATTTGAATTCTTCTGAAATTTTTTCAATTGTTTAAAATCCCTCTGAATTCTTTAAACACACTTTGGGTTCTTTTGAATTTCTTAGAATTCTCTGGTTTTCTGTTTTTTTTTTTAAATTCTTTTAGGTCGGTATTTGTGCCTGTAGGTTTTTAGATTGTTGGTACGATAACTTTCGAAAGAATTTTACTATTTTAACTGCAATTTAAGTTAAAATCATTTTTGTTGAAATATCAACTATTTCATTTTTCGTTGAGAATAGATCTTTCTTGATTGAAAAAAAATTAACGACTTGATTTAAAGTTAAATTACTTTGTAAAAAAATATTTTATTGGTGAAGATTCATAACTTTAGTTCAAAATTTAATCATTTGTTCATAGATTAACATTTAAAAAAAATATTCCATTTTAAAATTCAACTGCTTTGTAAGAATTTCTCTTTTTGGTTAAAAATTCTACAATCTGGTAGAAAAATTATGTATTTTATTGAAAATTCGTTTGAAAAACTATTTAATTGAAAAGTGTATTCGAATTTCACTATTTTGTTGAAAATTATTATTCTAAGTTGAAAATTAATTTTTTTATTTGAAAATTTAACGATTCTATTTTTCATGACAAATGTATCCGTTAAATGTTGAAAAAACAACTATTTAGTAAGAAATTAATGTATTTCGTTGAAACTTCATTTTTCTAGTTAGAAAATTTCTTACTTTGTTGAAAATTCAACTATGTTGTTAAAGTCATTGTTTTTTGTGTAAAATTCAACGGTTTTAATTTAAATTTGTCCTTTTGGATACAAAATTCATCTTCTATGGTAGAAAAATCATAATTGGTTACGAGTAAACTCTTTTGTAGAAAATTTAAATTTCTTCCAGAAAATACGTCTTTTCGCAGCTTCAACATTTTCAAGGAACTATTTGCTGAGTTCTTATAGAATAAATGGAGATGACTTTACACACCTGCAGTTAAAATTAAAGATTAATTTATATATTGAATTTAATATCAATTTTATTGTTTTAATATATAATGCAAATTGAGAATAAAATAAATTCATTGAAAATAATACTTCAATCTTATTTCTTAGCATCTCGAAAATATTCTTTTACAGTAGTATTTTTTATCCGGCTGAGAAAAATTAAGAAAAACTTTTTTTTTTAAATATTTGGTTGTTTTTGCTTTTTTCATAATTATTAAAATTTCGAACCAGAACAATCTTTCTTAGTGCTTCTTACTCATTATTTCAAATTTTGAACTTGATGTGGGGCTTCCTGTGAAAATAAGTAGGTAATAAAAAAGTGTCGGTAAGTTAGGAATCTGGTCACGGGAAGCACTCATTACATGGCCTTAAAGTAAATATTTTTAAAGTTCAATACATTGATCCAATTTTATTGATAGATTCCAATAAATTCTAATTTTTCTTAACTTTGTTCAAACAATTTGAAAGCAATCCTTTTAAATTAAGACAGGCTTGATAATATATTTATCATACGCTTAGCGCTCGCTGATGTATTTTCCCTAATCGGAAATTGGCTACTGGCGCATTACTGCGCCAATACTGGCAGCGTCGGCGCGATACTGATCGCCTGTACGGGCGCTGTGCTGGCAGGACCTTGGGATGATAACTATGCTCGGTACTGGCTTTCAGTGCTTGCTGCTGCACCAGTGCTGACGAGCAGTACTAGCATCCAGTATTGGCGCAGTACTAGACATGAAGATTAGAAAGAGTTAGGCCGACGCTCGTTTAAATGGGGAGGGTCGGTATGGCCGGTTTTTGGCCTAATTTATTTTTGGACCAAAAAATCTGAAAAAATCATGGTAGTATCTTATAAATATCCCGAGTCGATTGCACGCTAAACGGACTACCCTCCACCCCCTACAAATATAGGAAACACCACTACCCACCAACTGTATTTTCGAGAGATTTGACACTCTTAAACATGTATTCTGAGGTTAGCTCGGGTTTACTATGGTTTTCGGGGTCGCTGAATACAAATCTGGTGTCCTTTGACTTTTATCGCATCAGATTCAAGGTCATTGGAAGGTCAAATCGAGAGAAAACCGTAAAAAAATCGAAAAAAATACGTTATAGGTTTTTGGAGTCGCTAATTACGAAACTGGCATCCGTTGAACTCTATCGCTTCAGTTTCAAGGTCATTTGAAGGTCAAATCGAGAAAAAACGGTAAAAAAATTTAAAAAAATATGTTATAGGTTTTTTGGGGTCGCTGATTACGAACCTGGTGTCCGCTGACCTTTATTGCGTCAGGTTCAAGGCCATGGGAAGGTCAAATCGAGAGAAAACGCTGAAAAAAATATGTTATAGGTTTTCGGGGTTTTCTCGATTTGACCTTCAAATGACCT
>NC_046661.1:76896883-76903723 GCF_010883055.1 Belonocnema kinseyi | reverse complement strand
TAAAATTTTATTTAATTAAATAAATTCATGATAATAAATACCCAGGGATCTATTGAGTCCTAAAACAAACCAAAGTTCTCCTAAAAATAATTTTTGGAAACCAAGAATTGAATAGAAAATGTAGCCCTTTTTCATATTGTAATGATTATTTGTTTAAAAATTCAATTCTCTGAAATAAAAATTAATTGCACACGAAAATCACCAAATAAAATAAAATTCTTGTCAACCAGATGAGACAAGCATTTCTATACGTTTTTGAGGTCGTTGGATCCGAATCCATGGTTAGTTTGAATCGGTCAGATCTGATTTACACAAAACTCTTGCTTTCACTCATGTGTCGGGGGTTACCTTCAAATGGACTAATTTCGGGGGGATAGAGACGTAAAGAGTGAGGGCCGCCTGACTCGTTTCCAATTGGAATATACATCATGTTGCAACCGCTCTCGCTCTGCTCCCCTGAGAAACTGTAGGAGCCAGCAGTTCCAAGAAGGCTGAGAACGGAGTGACTGAAAGCGAGAGTTTGGTGTAGTTCCAATTTTCAAAAAATTTATGAAAACCCTGTTAAAAGTTTAGGATAGGAATTCATCCCGAGCCAATAAGAGCTATTCCGAATCATTCCGATATCTGTATCCAAGCCGACTCAATCAAATTCAATCTGAGACTTCTAGCCGAAAGCATCCGAACGAATCCAAAGTAAATTTTCAATCCACATGAATCTAAATCGAATATTCAATCTGACTGAATCCAAATCAATCCGAATACTGATTTGTTTGGATTGAAATCAATCACATTAATTCAGATTCATTCGGATAGAAGTCTCGGACAGTCCTATACAATATCTTTAACCATACCACGTTTCTTATGTCCTTTGGAAAATATTTGTCATGAGAGTTGACGGTCACCGTGTGGTGGCGCCAGCTATGCAGTTGGCCTAGAATTCAAATAATGCAAGGCGAAAGTGTTAAACAAAATGTTTATTACTTAAATAATTTTCTGATAGTTCCAGGTAAACGATAATAATCTTTAAGATATTTTAAATCTTTTGAATAAAAATTAATGTACGAAAATCGTAAAATTCTCTGCCTTTAGACGTAAGTCCTATTGCATGCTTACTAACGACATCAAATTATAATTCATGCGCAATTAAATCAGACATATAATTATTTGTCTACTTTTTAAATATCCAAAAAAAATATTATACATTTTATAATATTCTATGTAATATATAATAATAATAATAATAATATTTTATACATTAATTTAAATTCATTTCGGATTCTCAAATATTTCAATAAAGATTATTTATTATTTATTATTAAATTTATTATTATTTGTTGATATTATCATATGTTCTTTTAAGTTAAAAAAATAAACCTTGTTAAAAATGATTTTTAAATTCGAGAAAAATATACTAATGTTAATTATAACTAATTTTGCAAAGAACTCGAGGTGAACTTTTGAAAAAAATATTTCGGGATTTCTTTATTTGACAATAACTGTTTAGAGTTTATTGATTTTCTTTGTCTCGTCAGGTAAAAGTTGAATTTCTTATTTAATTCTAATGCTGTAGCGCTTATATGTTATTCCTTAAAGGATTCACTGCAAAATAAGCCCTACAGAATTATGATTGAATTAAAGTTGAAACTTTTACCTAAAGTGAGTGAGAAAACCCTAATTTTATCAATCATTTTTAACATCGTTTATTTTTTAGCTTCAAATAACTTTAGTTCATGTTTAATCAAAAAGCAAGTATAATGAAAATTCCCTCTTAAAATTTAAGCTAAATTTTATGCAAATAGTAATGACGAAAAGCAAATTTTCAAATTAATTCATTAAAAATTAATTACATTTCTTGACTATGTATATTTTTAGTTCATTTTTTGAAATTTGAAAATTTTTTAAACTACAATTTTTTTAAAATTCTGCAAAATAACAAAACTTATGCTGAAATATTCCAGAAAATAACTTTAGTTTTTCCTAACAGTCTAGAGAAAAATCTACATTTTTCTCCAAATTTTTATAATTTTCAAATAAACAATTTTTTAAATCTTTTTAATATATCTGAACGTTTTAAATGTCTTTTAAATTTTTTCGAATTTTTCTTAGAATTTTTTAAAGACAAAAAAATGTGCCTTCAAGACTTCTAGATTATTTTTCAGAATTTTGTTGGAAGAAATTTGAAATCTTTTTGAACCTTATTCTAAAGTTAACATTTCACAATAAAAAATCATTTAACATTTTTCTGGCCACCTAAAGAAAGTTTTTTTACTCTCTTGAAATCTTTCGTAATTTTAATTCAGTTTCCTGTTTCAAAATCTTCAACAATCTACATTTAAAAAATGGAAGTTTTTGCAAGTTTAAAATTAACTTGGAATTGTTTGAATAGTTACAAATATTTATAAAGCATTAGAGAATTTTTTTTGTAATTTTGTAATTGTGATTCAATTTTCTTTTAGACTCCCTTTTTAAAAGTAAACAAAACATTTGAAATTTCGATGGGTTCTATGAAGAATAGGCTATCATTTTGTTACCATTAAGAATTAGGCTAACTTCATTTTGTATGAAATTTATTAAACACGTAGACGTGTTAAAATAAATAAAAATCTTTTAAAATTTCTTGTTTTGAAAGTTATAGGAGCGTAAATTACACTATAAACTGTAATACAAAATGCTCAAGTTTTGAATTCGTTGGAAATATTTTGAAAAATAATACGTTATTTATTCCTCCTGAAAACTTAGCTAAGTGAAGTTAGCCTAATTCTTAACAGGAACAAAAATATAGCCTATTCTGTGTAGAACCCTTTGATTTAACCATGAATCTTGAGACAATTTTATTGTTCTCCTAATACCTTTAAAAATTCCTGAAAGACTTCTCATTTTTTGTTCTAAATCTTCATAAATATACATTTGTTTTAAATTTTTCCGAATCTTTCCAAGATTTAAATTATTTTTTATTCTTTTCAAAAAAATTGAAAGTTCTACAAGTAAAAAAAAAATTTAATCCGAAAAAATTGGTTTAAAATCTTTCAGATTCTTTTTCGCCATATTTTAAAATCTTCAAAACTTAAAATTAATCTTTCAAAGTAAAATCTAAATAATTTTTAATTTTCCCAAAATCTTATTGTCCGTATGGTAGCAAAATAAAAAAATTTTAAATAGATAATTAAAAAATAAAAAATTTGAAAATTTAATAAAGTTACTATGAAATTATAAAAATTTACAAGATTTCACCCTCGATAAGCTTTATTCTATTACATTACATTCATCTAAAACTGAAAAATAATTTATATTTTTATTAAATTATTCTTTAAAAGATATACTTTAATAATTTTAAATGAAAATGATTATTTATTGATCATTCTCCTCTGTAGATTCGATAAAAATAATTATGATCAATAATTGAAAATCTAAAGGCCCTGATAGGCGAGAATAAATTAAATTAAAATGGATAAAATATCAATTTGTAAATTATTTTGAAAACTTGATTCCTATGTTGCGATTTCTTTTTTAGAATAAGACCCTTTAGTTCATGTTTAATTTGAAAACAAGTATAATGAAAATTCCCTTTTCGGCTTGAATCTTCAGCTAAATTTCATGAAAAGAGTTTTATTGTAAAATAATTTTTCTAATAAATTTATTAAAATTAATTTAATTTCTGCAGAATGTATAATTTTACTTCATTTGTTTAAATTTGAAAATATATTATAATATATCATTTTTTTATAATCTAAAGAACAAACACATTATTTTGGATTATATTAAATAATGCCTATTATTCACAGTTAATATTAACAAAAAAATAATATTTTTTAAAAGAGAAAAACTTTAAAAACAAAAAGATATACCTGTACACTTTATATGAAAACACCGTTGCCACAACACTTCAGTTTGATTTTTTCCCTTAAAATAGCATTTGCCATTTTAATGGCAAATAATATAATTAATATTACAATAAATAATATATAAATAATTTATATTTAACACGATTTCGATTATTTGGTGCTTTCAAAATTGAATTTTGTTAGCTTTTTCCTGGTCTCGATTACTTTTTTATCCCGATTTACAATCAAAACAAACCCACTTGACCATTTGTGTTCAAAATTTCAACACTGCGGATATTTGATCTAAAAGCAGTTTTTTTCAGTTTTCTTTCGCTTAGAAAATGAAAAATGTCGAAAAGATCACTTAAAACACTCAAAGATTATTTAAAACTGTCAGCGAATTACTTTTACTGTATTGTTACATTGAACGTTATTTTTTTCCATGCATTTGCAACGATCATAGACAAACTGCATAGCTGGCGCTCAACTCAGAGTTGCAGGGGGCTGGTCTCGGATAGAATCGGATTGAGTCGGATTAATTTTTGAACGTTTTTCAACAAACGAGATTTAAATCTTTTTCGAATTGATTTGGATTGATTCGCATTAACTCGGATACAGATATCGGAATGATTCGGAAAAGTGCTGATTGGATCGGAATTAATTCATATCCGAAAGATTCGCCAGTGAATGGAAACATTTTTTCCCTTTTTCGAGGTTAGGAACGAAAAGCGATCTGACTGAGTCAAACCAACCCCGGATTCGGACTCAGCGACCCCAAAAACGTACATAAATGTTTGTCACGTCTGGTAGACAAGCCTTTAATTTTTTCGTGTGTCTGTGTAATTTATAGCGAAATCTCTCTACCCGTATCAGCCTTCTTGCACCGAAACTTGTAAATCTAAATGCTCGATTTTTGCTTAGATTGTATCCCAAACACAATCAGGTTCAACGTCGTGAAGAAACCTGGATATTTTCCTGTTTCCTTATCTCCCGATTTCCGGAAACACCTCTAAACTTTGCATAGTGGGCAGCACCTGAGGAACAAGAAGCTGGTATCAGGGAAGGGAGAAACGCTTGGAAACACGTTGGATACGCGGAGTAAACTGCGGTGGCGAGAAGAGAAGCGTGCGAAATGGGCGTAACCTGGCTGGGCTTGATCAAACCTATTACCTATTACTTCCTAGTGAATGTACAATATACATATATCTATAGCCACAAGTGCAACCCACGAGACCAACCTCTTCTTTTCAGACAAAGAAGTCTTATTTAAAGACAAAATAGGCTTAATTTAAGGTATATACTGGGCTGCCACAGCCTAATTTACTCGAGAAAAGTTAAAAAGCCACCTATTTTCTATCTTAAATCTAGAAACTGAGGCCTTTTTTTGTTTTATAAGCAAGACACTGTTTCTTAAAATAAAATTGTTGTCTTGAAGTATTTAAATCTTAAATTAAGAAATTTCTTGGACTTAAAACAAAAATCTTTTGACAACGACTTCTGTTATCTCCAAGGATGTCACTTACACATTAATATTTTTTCTTTCTCAGGTCGTTTTTTTAGTCAGTTTTTTAAGAGAAAGTCACTATAGTCACTTCTTGAAATAAACAGATCACTTTTGTTATTTCCTTCAATAAATAAACACAGAAAACACAAAGATTTCTGAATATAGTTGAATTCTTTATTTACTTTAATTTTTGGAATCCTCTTAAACTATTTTGAATTCCTTTGCATTCATTTAAATGCCCTTCAATTATTTTGGAATTCTTTGATTCCTTTTGAATTCCTTTGCACTCGTGTGAATTCCCTGAATTTCTTTGATTCCTTTGAATTCTTTTGAATTCCTTTGAATTCCTTTTGATTTCCTTTGAATTCCTTTGAATTTTTTTTTATGCACGCTGTATTATTTGAAACTCCCTTAAAACCCTTAAAATAAAAATGTGCTAATGTATTTGAATCTTAAATTAAGACAGAGACTTCTGTTATTCCCCAGGTTGTCCCATTTACATTGGTCACGTTTCTTTCTCAAAACGCTATTTATTTATTTATTTATTTTTAGAGATAAAGTCACGAAAGTCACTATTTCAAATAGGAAGATCACTTAAGTTATACTACCGTCAATAATTAAAAACAGATAGCACAAGTATTTCAAAACGTAGTTAGATTTTTTAATACTTTTAAGTTTTTTGGTCCTTTTGAATTCCTTTAAATTCATTTGGATTCCTTATAATTGTTTCCAAACCATTCGATTTCTTTTGAACTTTTTGGAATTCTTGAAATTTCTTTGAATCCCTTTTAATTCTTTTTATTCTCTTTGAATTCTTTTGCATTTATTTTGATGCACGCTGTATTCTTTGAAATTATCTGTAAATCCTTAAAATAACAATTTTGTCTTCATGTATTTGAATATTAAATTAAGCAAATTCTTAGGTTTAAAAAAGATTCTTCCGATAAACACTTATGTTATACGCTGGGCCATCACTTTTATATTAGTCATTTTTCATAAGTTGTTCAAAGTTTTTCAACTAAAAAGGATCTACAAATTTGTTATTAATAATTGTTAAAAAGGACAAGTAGATTTTCTTTCGATCGTGAAAAGTGAGATTAAAAATAAATAAACTAAATTTTTGGAAAAACTACTCGCGACGTAAATCAAAAGAAAATAGTTGTTTAACCAAAAAATATCTACAAATTTGTTATAAACTCTTGTTATAAGAATATAAGAAAAATAAATTAAATGTATGGAACAATGATACAAGTTGCAATAAAATGTTTACTTACAATTTTTTATCAATAGATGCGCTCTTTTTTCAATCACAAAAGCAAGATAATGACCCAATGGGAAATGCCTGTATTGAGCCGTAACTTACACCTGGCGCAGCACTAAGCCTGTGGTTCTGCCAACGTACAGTCAAATCTTGGCGGACCAGTGCTGGCGCAGTACTGGGTGATTTGGCCATGCCAACGTCTAGCCAAGACTTGGCGAAAGAGTGCAGGAGGAGTGCTGGGCGAATTGCAGTTT
>NC_046661.1:76893608-76896783 GCF_010883055.1 Belonocnema kinseyi | reverse complement strand
AATCAATGCTGAATTTTAACCAAGATAACTCAGTGAAGAAAAGAGGTAAGGTATTTTTTAAAATTATTTTAATCAAAGAGTTTTAATTAAAAATTTCTTGTTTATTATTTTTCATTCTTTTGAATCCCTTTGATTTATTTAAAATCCATTTGAAGCATTTTAAATTCATTTGAACAATTCAATTCACTTCAACTTTTTAAAATTCATTTGATATCTTTCGAAAATTTTTTTTAATCCCTTTGAATTATTTTAAACTCCTATGAATTCTTATGATTTCCTTAGAATTCTCTAAATTTCTTTGCATTCCTATGATTTTTTTTAATGGTTGTGTATTATTTTTAATTATTTTAAATTGCTTTTAATTGGTTGTTATAATTCACCCTGAACTATTTAAAATTCTTTTTAATTCTTTTTAATTGCATTGATTTCTTTTTAATCCTTTTAAATTCGATTTGATTCCTTTACGTTATTTTAAATACCTTGAAATTATTTTTATCTCTTTCAATTCTTTTAAATGCCTTAAATATCTTCGAAATTCTTTTGAATTTTTCTGGATTTCTTGGACTTCTTGTGAATTATTTTCAATTCTTTCAAATTCCTGTGAATTACTCCTATTAATTCATCATGAGTTATTAGACATTCATTTGAATTCTTCTAAAATCCTTTCAATTGTTTTAAATCCCTCTGAATTCTTTAAAAACACTTTGGGTACTTTTGAATTTCTTAGAATTCTCTGGATTTCTGTCTTTTTTTTAATTCTCATAAATGATTTGTAATTCTTTCTAATTCCTTTTGATTCCTTTGAATTCACCCCGAGATATTTTTAATTCTTTTAATATTCTTTACTATCTTTTTGACCTTGTTTGAATTCATTTTAATTATTTTTAATCCCTTTGAGTTTTTGTAATTCCGGCCTTTTATCTTGAACTCTTTTAAATCAATGTTCATTCCGCCTTCTAATACACTTTGAATTATTTGAACTTTATTTTAAGTATTTTAAATCACTTTGAAATCTTTCAAATTCTTTTAGGTCGGTATTTGTGCCTGTAGGTTTTTAGATTGTTGGTACGATAACTTTCGAAAGAATTTTGTTGTTGATGAATAATCATTTTTGTTAAAAATTAATCTCTGCTTGAAAATGTAAATACTTTGATCATATTTCATTTTTTCTTTTCTTCTTAAAGATCCATTTTTACTATTTTAACTGCAATTTAAGTTAAAATCGTTTTTGTTGAAATATAAACTATTTCATTTTTCGTTGAGAATAGATCTTTCTTGATTGAAAAAAATTAACGACTTGATTTAAAGTTAAATTACTTTGTAAAAAAATATTTTATTGATGAAGATTCATAACTTTAGTTGAAAATTTAATCATTTGTTCGTAGATTGACATTTAAAAAAAAAATTTTCCATTTTAAAATTCAACTGCTTTGTAAGAATTTCTCTTTTTGGTTAAAAATTCTACAATCTGGTAGAAAAATTATATATTTTATTGACAATTCGTTTGAAAAACTATTTAATTGAAAAGTGTATTCGAATTTCACTATTTTGTTGAAAATTATTATTTTAAGTTAAAAATTAATTTTTTTATTTGAAAATTTAACGATTCTATTTTCCATGAAAAATGTATCCGTTAAATGTTGAAACAATAACTATTTAGTAAGAAATTAATGTATTTCGTTGAAACTTCATTTTTCTAGTTAGACAATTTCTTACTTTGTTGAAAATTCAACTATGTTGTTAAAGTCATCGTTTTTTGTGTAAAATTCAACGGTTTTAATTTAAATTTGTCCTTTTGGATACAAAATTCATCTTCTATGGTAGAAAAATCATAATTGGTTACGAGTAAACTCTTTTGTTGAAAATTTAAATTTCTTCCAGAAAATACGTCTTTTCGCAGCTTCACTGTTTTCAAGGAACTATTTGCTGAGTTCGTATAGAATAAATGGAGATGACTTTACATACCTGCAGTTAAAATTAAATAATAATTTGTATATTGAATTTAATATCAATTTAATTTTTTTAATATATAATGCAAATTGAGAATAAAATAAATTCATTGAAAATAATACTTCAATATTATTTCTTAGAATCACGAAAATATTCTTTTACAGTAGTATTTTTTATCTGGCTGAGAAAAATTAAGAAAAAATTTTTTTTTTAATATTTGGTTGTTATTGCTTTTTTCATAATTATTAAAATTTAGAACCAGAATAACCTTTCTCAGTGCTTCTTACTCATTATCTCAAATTTTGAACTTGATGTGGGGCTTCCTGTGAAAATAAGTAGGTAATAAAAAAGTGTTGGTAAGGTAGGAATCTGGTCACGGGAAGGACTCATTACATGGCCTTAAAGTCAATATTTTTGACGTTCAATACATTGATCCAATTTTATTGATAGATTCCAATAAATTCTAATTTTTCTTAACTTTGTTCAAACAATTTGAAAGCAATCCTTTTAAATTAAGACAGACTTGATAATATATTTATCATGCGCTTAGCGCTCGCTGATGTATTTTCCCTAATATATATATATATATATATACAGAAATTGTCAGCACGATTGGCGCAAGCACTATTAAAAATCAATGCTGAATTTGAACCAAGATAACTCAGTGAAGAAAAGAGGTAAGGTATTTTTTTTTAAACAGTTGGAAAACTTTTGAAATTCCACGTCGAACGGTACCTAATAGATATTTTTTTAAGTTTTAAAGAGAAGACAAAATGTGAGTAGTTTAAAAAAAAATTCAAGATTTTCTCAAATTTTGTACCTCGACTTAAACTTTCAGCAAGACCTAGGAAAATTGTTGCAAAAATCTGAAAATTATTTGAAATAGAGCCTACAATATTATCTTTAATTTAAGTTGAAAAAAACGTAAAAAAATCTTCCTTGGTTTCCGAGATACGATTAAAAATGTTCAATCGTATCTGAGTTGAGTTCTATTCAACGATCAGCCACCGTCATTTTGGTTGAATTCGTAATAAGTGTATAGAAATTCATACGCAAAATAAAGCTAATCTATCCTTTAAGCGATATTATTGTTCACACATCTTATGCAGGCCTCTTCTTGTTATAAAGGGGGAGGGTCGGTAAGGCCGGTTTTTGGCCTAATTTATTTTTGGACCCAAAAATCTGAAAAAATCATGGTAGTATCTTATAAGTATCCCGAGTCGAT
>NC_046661.1:76883171-76893508 GCF_010883055.1 Belonocnema kinseyi | reverse complement strand
GGAGTACTTGCTTCTACGGGCCTTCCTGAACGTGGTTTGTCACTTATTGATGTACGACCACGCTTAAATTCATTTACCCAGTTATAAACCGTTGCTAAGGCAAGGGCGTATGTGCCATGAACTGAGTCCAATTCATTTTTTATCTCATATGGAGTTAAACCCTTTAAATGAAAATGTTTGATTACCGCTCTGAAATCGTTTTTTTCCATTTTTCTTAACGAACAATTTTTTTTTTCAATTGGTTATAAAAACACGTAAACTCAGAAGATGTGGACTGTGACTGCACCATATATCTAGTCGGGAGTGGTGCTGACTGAAAACAGATGATTTGGAGCGATTCGCGCGCCATATATTGGTCATTCTAAGGACTTATTGAACTACCCTCGTATCAATGTTTTTTTTTTAATTCAACTGTATGAAAATTCGTATTTTTGGCTCGAAAATTAAATAATTTGGTTAAATTTTGTTTAATTCGTATTTTTTTTAGTGGAAAATCAATTTTTTTATTAAAAATGCAACTCATTGGAAATTAATCTGTCTAAGTCGAGGATTCACGTATTTTGTTGAAAATTCGTTATTGCTGGTTAAACCCAACTATTTTTAACTTTCAATTTAAATCTTTTTTATTGAAATATCAACTACTATATTTTTGGTTGAAAATTCATCATTTTAGGTTGAAGATTCAACTTCATGACTGATTGGAATTTAACTGATTGGTTGGAAATTATTTTATTGAAACTGAATTCTGCTAAATGACATTCATAATTCAAGAAATTTGGTTGAAAATGTGTATATTTGATTGAAAATCCGTCTTATTATTATATGTTTTTATTAAACTTGCACTCGGGTAAACGCGGTTATACATCATAGACACGGATGTTGAAACCTCCTGCGATGATGTTGTAGGTATACAATTACGAGCGGCCACGAGCGTTGGAGGTGATAATAGTCACCTCTGGATGCTTTTATTATAAAAAAAAACATTTCTGTGTTGAAATGTTGTCACAGGCTTATACTGCTCAACATGTCGAAGGAATTTTTTGTTTCAAGTTGGATTTTTTATTTGATCAATTTTGCACGGGGATGTCCCGGTATATATCATCAATCACGGACGCACTTTTATAATACAATTATAAGTGATCTGATTAGAGCACTCTGCCCAGATATATTGGACAAAGCCTGGTTTTTACCCCATCATTGACGGACTGGGTTGCAGGCAAGTACACGATGGGGGGACCTACAGCTTAAGGTGGGTTCCGAACCACAAGAACCTCGGTAAAGGTACATTGAAAAATTTCTAGAGGCACCGGCTCAGGGATCGAACCCCCGGACCTCTGAGGTGAAGTCCGAGTGTCTAACCAACTGAGCCACCGAGGCCTAATATATTATAAAAACATTTTTGTGGCGAAATGTTGTCACAAGCTTATACTGCCCAATATGTCGAAGGCATTTTTGGTTAGAGTTGGATTTTTATTTGATCATTTTGCACGGGGCTCTCCCGGTATATATCATCAGTCACAAACGCATTTTATAATGCAATCAAGTGATCTGATGAGAGCAGTCTGCCCAGACATATTGGACAAAGCCTGGTTTTTACCCCATCATTGTCGGACTGGTTTGCAGTCAAGTACACGACGGGGGGACCTACAGCTTAAGGTGGGTTCCGAACCATCAGAACCTCAGTAAAGGTACATTGAAAAATTTCTAGAGGTACCGGCTCAAAGGTCGAACCCCGGACCTCCGACGTGAAGTCCGAGTGTCTAACCAACTGAGCCACCGAGGCTCTTTATTATTATTATTATTATTATTATTATTATTATTATTATTATTATTATTATTATTATTATTATTATTATTATTACACCATTAAGCCATTTCCCTTTCGGGGTAGGCGTGACTCACTCGGTGGGGAAAGGAGTAATGTGAGGAAGGCCCCGACCCAGGTTGCTGATCAATCTTTCTAGCAATCAGCTCAAGTGAAGATCCTCAACAAAGTCGTCATATGAGGTTCCCAACTTGGGTCGATTAGTACCCAAGGTCTTTTCTTTCATACTTCATTCATTCTGCTGTTACTCTTTTTATTAACGATTTGCTGTCATCCTTTTCTGTCCTGGCATACTTTCCTAACTTCTTTTACGTCCATGCATTCTTTTATGCTTTTCTAGTACAAAATTAATCTTTTGGGTTGAAAATTTAACTATTAAATTGATAATTCAGCTGATTATAGAAAGTTCATGTTTTTGGTTGAAAATGCAATTGCTTGGTGGTTCTCCTTGTGTCAGTCAACACCTGTCGAAAGTGATGATCCCCAGTCGTTATTTTTGGTTAACCCTTAAATAAAATCATTAAAATAATTACAATTGTACAAAAATAGAGCCCTTAATGTCATTTTGTATAAATAGTAGCAAAACAGTGACCTTGATAAAAAAAAAAGTGTAAGTTAACACCTGTCAAAAGTGGTGAGCCTTGGCCATTATTGTTGGATAAACCCTAAATAAAATTACGAAAAATTTACAATTGTAAGGAAACAGAGCCTTCACTGTCCTTTTTTTTAAATAATAGCAAAATAGTGTGATCGCTTAAATAAAGTATCAGTCAACACCTGTCGAAAGTGGTACGCCTTCATCGTTATTTTTGGATGAACCCTAAATAAAATCACTAAAAATATTACAATTGTAAGAAAATATAGCCTTAGTATAATTTTTTTGAAATAATAACAAAATAGGTTAATCGCTCAAAAAGATTGTCAGGCAACACCTGCCGAAAGTGGTGAGCCCTGTTCGATATTTTGGGATAGCCCCTAAATAAAATCACGAAAAAATTACAATTGTAAGAAAATAGAGCCTTTCATATATACTTTTTAAATAATAGCAAAATAGTATTATCGCTCAAAAAAAGTGTCAGCCAACACCTGTCGCAAGTGGTGAGCCCTGGTCGTTATTTTTTATGACTCCCGAATAAATTCACGAACAAAATTAAAATTGTAAGCAAATAGAGCATTTAGTGTCACTTTTGGTTAAGTAGTAGCAAAATAGTGTCATCCCTAAAAAAAGTGTCAAATAGATCCAATAGCGTGGTGAGTCCGCAGCGAGGCCTGGAAGTTTCCTCAAACTCAAAACTGAATGTCGACACAAGTAAAAGAGGATTAATTTGGCATGGTGCGGATTTGCGTAAACCAGTTTTGGATCTCTCTCTCTCTCTCTCTTTCACCGGGAACTGGAAGTTACGCGTCTTAATTCTTTTGCCCCTAAGACCTCCTAAGAGGTTTCTGTGGACTATGCCTACCCCAATGAATCTTTTATATCTGGGTGCAACAATGCCTTACGAGGCTGTAACAGGCTAGCCCTTGTAAAGGCTATTGTAAGGGGCAAACATCTGCTCGAAATACAAACCGCTAATAAAAACATACGACTGAAAAAAATTAGGAGAGGAACTACTAAATTCTCTCAATGGTGTGGATTCCAAGGAGGGGAAAGGGTCCAGAGGTGGGAGGATGCTGTGAAAGGAAGCGTGGAGAAAAGGTATAGGTATCGCACTACTTAATGTAGGTGTCGGACTCGAGATGAATGGGGAATTGGGGATGAACGGTTGGAGTGTTGTAACAGGATTAGGATGAGATATTTCAGGAAATGGAGATAGAGATAGAAGATAGACTCTTAGACCCTTGTGGCTGAGTTTATTTAACAAGTGGCTTGCCAGCTTTTAAGCAAATTCTTTTTTAAGCTATTTACTCTTGAGTCTTGAGTGAGATCCTTTCCTCTTTAAAGACCCTAAATCCGGTTGTGAGCTAGGTAGATTTATATAGTAATTATCGACCATTAGGTTTTATCAACATTTTTTTTATCTTGGAGAAATCTATTTTATTATTTACTGGGTTTTATTGTACGTGCGGTAAATGTTATTTTGGAAATTAACACCTAAATGCAAATTGCTGTCCGATCTGATATTGCATAATTTTATGCACTTCAAGTTAATATTCTTTTTTGTTTGTTTACTTTATGGTTGAATTTGAACTCTCTCTAGGGTTTATAATAGTTGGGGTGCCAAAAATAAGGTCTCTGGCACTCAGAAACTTTCCTTCTTGTAACAGAGCGATGCATCTTGATACGGATGGAATTTCCTCTTATATTTAAGATTAAAATGAATTTAATCACAACCAGTAATAATCCGCGGCTGAATCCGACTCTATTGGATGTACTCGTACGTGTCTGGAAGTTTATCCAGGGGAGAGGAAAACTGCAAAAAACCACCTCTCGAATTCAGTTGGTTTTTGGATAGTCTAGTTTGAAAGCAAAGATTCGACCCTATCTATCAAATGAACACAAATCATTCTCGGCTTGAAACCTTTCGCTAGAATTATAACTCAAAATGTTCCTTCACAGTTAGATACAGAATACAAGCGAATAAGTATTTTTTAAATATCACCCCCATAAGTCTGAATTGTAGGATAAAAAAAACCATAAGTTAAAAATGAGGTTTTGCGAGTGACAGGCGTAAATTAAAATTTTTTTTACTGATTTTTGAAAAGAAAATGTTTTAAATATATAGAAGACTACTTTTTAGTGATAATTAGATACATACATAAATTGTTTCAAAAATTTATTATAATTTTAACAATTTGCTCATACAATAAAATTAGAACGTCACACTTTTTCCGAATTCTTCAAGTTAATTTCAGCTTTTCACTTAGATCGAAGCCATGGTCAATCAAATTTAACATGATCAATTTTTTAAACAATTTATTATTATTTATAACAACATTCTATAGCAATTATTCTAAAAAGTTACGGTTTTTTCAAATTGTACGCTTTTGATCTACTTTTCAATTAAAATGAGGTAATAATTAGATAAAGTTCATAAAATTTTTTTTTTAAACAATATATTGCTTCTTATAATAATATTATCTTTGAATAATGTTAGAAACTTGCAGTTTTTTCTGAAATTGTCAACTTTTTGTCCATTTTTCATTTAGAGTGTGGTAATAAATTATGAAATTTAACAAAAATAATTTTGTAAACAAATTGTTGTTATTTATTACTGTCTTCTCCTGAAGTAATACTGGATATTCACAGTTTTTCTCAATTTTTAAAGTTTTTTTACTTTCTAGTTGAATCGAGGAAATAATCAATTAAATGTAACATACATAATTGTTTAAATAATTCATTATATTTTATGACAATATTTTTTTAGAATAATGCTAAAAAGTTACAGTTATTTCTAAAATTTTCCACTTTTGGTTCACTTTTCAATTAGAGTGATATAATAATTAATGCAAATTAACAAACATAAATGTTTTAAGAATTTATTATTGTTTACACTTATCTTTTCTTAGAGTAATCCTAAAAATTTTCGACGTTTTCTAGAAATTTTATTTTTTCTTTCACTTTTTAATTAGAATTAAATGATAAGTATTAATATTAATTTAAACAAAAAAGCCCTGAGAAACTATTTCAAGAAAATTTTGCATTTAATACAATCTATATAGAAAATGTAAAGATTTTTTCAAATATCTGTTTTATTTCAGGCAGATATATCCACAAGAAGGAAAAAGATGGTTTTAAAAATAATTATCTCTATTTTTTATTCATTATTTGTTCGTAATTGAAAAAACAAAGCAATTTTATCAATTTCAGAAAAACCCGCAACTTTCTAGCATTTATCCAAGAGAAGATAGTTGTAAACATTAATAAATTGGTTAAATAATTATGTTTCTTGAATTGTATTAATTATTAGCACACGAAGTAAAAGTTGACAAAAAGTGGAAAATTGAAGATGAAAATCGCAACTTTTTAGCGTAAAACTATTTGACAATTTAGTTTAAACAATTATGTATCTAAAATTATATTAATTTTTTTCGATCTAAATGAAAGTGAATGAAGAGTTGAATATTTTTTAAAGAAGCGCATCTTTCTAGCATTGCTATGGGAGAATATAGTTATAAATAAGAATTTTTTTAAACAATTAGGTTTGTTAAATTGCATTAATTATAACTTAGCACTGATTAAAAATTTAATGAAAAGTACAACATTTTAGAAAGCATTATTCTAAGGGAATGGAATAAATAATAGTAAACTGTTTTAACAATTATTTCTATTAAATTTCATTGATTATTGCTGAAATTAAAATAAAAAGTTTAAAATAAAAAAATTAATTACAATGATTAAAAATTGCGAAATTTGAAATAAAGTTTAGCATTGTTTAATTTTCAAATTTGCTTTAAATCATCATTTTTCGATAATTTTATTTGCCTAATTTTAAGAAAGTAATGGGTTTTGAGGCGCGTTGGCCTCTGACAATACATTTACAGATTTAAAATTAAAAAACAGCTTCTAAAGTTTTAACTTTCAAGCCATATTAAATATTAAATACAAAAGACTAGAAGTTTCAGAAAAAAATCAAAATTCAAACAAATTCAATCAGAGAGTTTTTATTTGTCTGCAGACGTATTTAAAAAACATTTGGAATGACTCATGTGATTTTTATTACATATTAGTTTTAGCTAGAAGTATAGATTTAGGAACTGATGGAGGAAAAAGGTAGATGGTAGCCTCAGATAGGAAATACGATACTGCTGTGAAAGGTACGAAATCCATCACCTTATAAGCGACAGTTGTAACGGATAGAAGTTTTCAGTCGATTTTATTTTTATTTCATTTATTTTAAATTGCAATATTATTAGGGAGGTCTTTCATTATATTTAATATTTACTGAAATAAGCAATCTTATAATATACTCGTGATTTAGGTTGCAACTTTTACGACATGGACTCCGAAATTTATCTGCTAAGTGGTAATGATCAATTAAGTGGACGTAAAGATTAATTTTGAAATTCAATCAGTAGCCACCCTCGCCTATGTTATATAATTTTTTCAATATTTTTAGCCATATTTTATCAAGTAGTGCAAATACTAATAAAAAACTCAATCTTTTCCTATTTTTATTACTAGTACATATCGCCAATTATTTAATATTATTTATGCATTTTTCGAGATTTCTGGATAAGCTGAAAGTGACCTAAGACAAACTAAACGTTTTAAAGAACGCTTGCGACCATAATTAACGCTAAAAAAGGTAATATAAAAAGAGATTCTAGAATTTTCTAAAATCATTTATCAAATCTGTTGAGTTTATATTTTTATTAAAAATTAAGACGATAGAAAGTTTACTTCTTTTATCTGTTGTCAAATCCAGAAAAGTAGATTACCAAATCTAAGGGTGTATTTAGCAAATAATGCGAAGCCCGATAAACTCAAAAAATGTGGAATTGCTTTGAATTAGTACTAATTAAAAAAATGTTGGAGATTTTTTTTTGGATTTAAAATCCTTGGAGATTCCTCAATTCATCTGAATCCATTTTATTTGAAATTTTATTAAAATAATATGTAATTTGTTCAAAATTTCGTGTGATTACATAAAATTGGATGTTTTTCCATGAAATACATGCATGTTGAAATTTTTTTTTACCTTGAAAATCCCTGGGAATCCTATAAAATACCCTTTAGTATTTTCAATCATTTGAAAACCTTTGATATCCCTTGCATTTTGTTGAATCTATCTAAAAATCTTTAAAAATACCTTTAAATAAATAATTAAATAAATACCATTAAAATATTTAAAAACATGTACATCTTTGAAAATACCTTTAAATATTAAAAAGTTATTATTAAATCCTTTGAAATTCTTTAAATCATGTAAATAAATTCTTTAAAATTTCACTAAAGTATTAGAAAATCCCTTGAAATCCCGTGAAGCTATGTAAAATTTGATCATATTCCTGGAAATTCTTTGACATCCCTTGAACTTTTATTATGAAGCTGTATTAAATTCTTTGAGATCCTTAAAAATTTATTAAAGTATCTTATTAAGAGACTTTTAAATTCTTCAAAATTACGGAAGCCCTAAAAAATCTCATTAAGTCCCGTGAAACCGTTGAAATTCTTAAAAAATGCTTTAAAATACTTGGGAATCTTAGGAATCCTCTGAAATCCCTTAAAATCTCTTCGAATATCTTACCTTAAACCGATAAACTTAAAAAATTTCGATTGATTATGCGAAGA
Organism: Belonocnema kinseyi; assembly: GCF_010883055.1. Lineage (NCBI taxonomy): Eukaryota > Metazoa > Arthropoda > Insecta > Hymenoptera > Cynipidae > Belonocnema > Belonocnema kinseyi. The sequence continues at coordinate 76,885,451 of NC_046661.1, read as the reverse complement.
GTAGTAAGTTCAAAAATTTTTAACAAGACTTTGTTTTTATGGATACTTTCCTACAGAATTATGGAAAAAAAATTAAATGAGGGTTGATAATAGGGACTGATTTGTTTAAAATATATTTCGAATCCCGATTTACCAATTTACCAATTTAAATTGGTAGATCTGAAAAATGTTATTATAGTAAGTGCATTAAATGTCAGTTGATATATTTGATCGGGAAATTGAATCAAAATGATATGCAACGCTTTTATACAGATTGCTGATTTTTCATGTAATCAGAAAATTGCTCATCAGTGTGGTATGATTTTCAAGATCCATTGTCTATCGCAGTTGTTATGCTGTTATGTTGTTAAGGTAAAAATAATAATGTCGAGAGCCATAAAATGCACAAAATAAGAAAATTAGAATTTTTTTTCATCCTGAAATTAAAAATCTTCTAAAACATTCCTTATTGGTCCTAGGAACTTGTAAACCTTTTCGAAATGGAAGACGGAACTTGGTAAATCTATAGAAACTTACTCAGAAAGAAAAAAAACATAATTTCCAGAGTTGAATATTCGTTTTTTTATTGTTTAAAATAATAATTTTTTACTGAAAATTTAACTATTGGGAATTGATTATTTTGTTAAAAATTCAACAATTTAGTTAACAGTGAAACTTCCACTCAATTATTAAATACCTGGTCAAAAAAACTTTAAGATCTTTCAACACAAATTAATCTTTTGATTGAAAATGCATCTTTTTTTATTTAAAATCTCATTAGGTTAACATTTTTGCAACTAAAAATTTAACTATTCCATTGTTAGGTAGAAAAATCATGTTTCTAATGAAAAATCTAATCCTTTGTTGAGATTTAAACTTTATAGTTTTCATTGAAAATTCGTCTTTTGTGGTGGAAAATTAATTTTTTTAAACTCAAAATTGAACTATTCTATTTTTCGCATAAAATTTATCCTTTTTGGTTAAAAATTCATTGTTTATTAGAAAATTCATTTATTTGGTTAAAAATGCATCTATTTTTGCAGTAAAGCCTCAAATTTGAACTCTTAATTAAGTTAAAAAATTAATTTTCTTGGTTGAAGATTCATCGTTTTAGTTGAAAATTCATCTCTAGAGTAGGGTGGGACGAAATGAGCATAGGGGGTAAGATGAGTCACTTAACTTTCTCGTAGGTTATAATTTATTTTGTAAATGTTTTTTGAATTAATATCAGGAAAAACATTATCAAACTTCTTTTTTGAAGATTTTTCGCTTAATATTGAATAAATCTGGAAAAAACGAAAGTAAAAATTTTAAGACCTGTATTCTGCTATTTTGCATTTGTTTAGAAGGTTTAAGAATCACGCAAAATCACATACTAGATGTTTTTCCAGTGGTTATTTCGATAGCTTATTTATTAGACCTTAAGCTTTCAACAGATTTATATACAATTGTAAAACCGAAATAGGTGAAATTTTGATTTGACTAAAAAATGTTATATGGGGCGGAATGAGCCACCTCTTCCTGTGCATTAACCAAACTCTTAGTGTATCAATCAGTAGGTTAGGATGCAATGTTTCATATTATCAGATTGTGCAGGGTGTTAATAATGGTGTAAACTATAAAAAACTAATATTGTCGACAAAAATTCTCAGAAAAATTATGAAAGCAGCACTGTTATAGACATGATCAAACAATATGAGTTGCTGTAAACTAGAAGAGAGAGCGCACTTTTTCTAGTGTATTTCTTTAATAAATTTGTTTTCAAACACGTAAAATGCTATAAAAATAAGAAAAAACATTGCTGTGGTTAAAGAAGACGACAGACGTTTAAAAAAACGGTTGAATACCTTAATATATATGAAATTCAGTGTCATGCAGTAACGCAGTAGACCAGTCTAGTATTTGCGAGTTTACGTATTGTAAAATTTATAATTATCAAAAAATATGTGGATATAATTTATTTTGCTATTTACTCTTTGTAGTGTTAGTTACGGTAGAGGTTAGGATTAACGATTACATCATTTTGAAGTTGAATACTTTAAATTTTCCGTTCAATTTTGGAAAGCTATGCGTTAAATATGTCTTTATTTTAAAATACTCGAACTTAACAAGACTCTTAGTTACAAATAATATATAATGAGTCATTTAATTAAGTGACCTATCTCGCCCCAATGCCTGGCTCATCCCGCCCCAGACATGGGGCGATATGAGCCAAGCGCACTTGTTCTTTATTTCCGTTTCTAATTCCGCATATACTTTTTTAGTTACTTTATCTTGGCAAAATTTTAATTGAAAATGTTT